>NC_088347.1:17387500-17685000 GCF_036884655.1 Musa acuminata AAA Group | reverse complement strand
TTATGTGTGGACCTTGTGCTTCAGTCCCTACTAGTTCATAATAAATTTCATATGAACAAGCTTGAGGTGGCTCTTTCTAAGCTCCTCAATATGTTGAGGGAGGCAAAATGCACAATCAAGAAGGAGAAGCCAGTTCTCTATGCCGATGACACCAGAAAGAAAAGGAATGTAGAAAAGTCTCTTAAGAAGGGCAAGGGCAAACCGGGTAAAACAAAGGTTGCTAAGAAAGATCCGACAAAAGACAAAGGTCAATGCTTCCACAATGGCAAAGATGAGCACTGGAAAAGGAACTACAATGAGTACCTTGTAGAGAGGGCAAAATAGAAGCTTGGAGAAGCTTTAAGAATATTCATGATCAGTCTCCATTAGTCATATTTTTATGATAATGTATGAGTATTGGATATTGGTAGTGCTTATCACATTTACAATTTGTTGTAGATTTTGGCAAGGCTTGGGAGATTGACGAGAGGCGAGATGGACCTCAAGATAGGCAATGGAGTAAGGGTTGCTGCTGTTGCTATCGGCGAGGTCACTTTACATCTGCCTAGTGGAGCTACTATTGCATTAGATGCATGTTATTTTCCCTCTATTATCAAAAACGTTATTTCCATGTCATGTTTGACATTGAATGGTTATAAAGTAATTTTTTAGAATAATAGTTGTTCAATTATTAAGGATGATAAGTTCATTATTAGAGGGACATTGCATAATGATTTGTTTATGCTAGACACTGCTCCACATATCATGAATGTAAGTGTGTCCAAGAGGAAACGAGATGAGATGAATGATGTATATCTGTGGCATAAAGGCCAGGTCATATCTATGAGGGAATGATTTAAAAGTTGCTAAAGGATGGATACCTAGATCCATTCGACTATGACTCATATGCAACTTGTGAACCTTGCCTTCGTAGAAAACTAACCAACTCTCCAATTAGTGGAACTGGAGAGAGAGAGTCATTGAGTTGCTAGAATTTATATATAGTTATGTATGTGGTCTCATGTCAACTCATGTCATAGGTGGTTACTCCTACTTCATTACTCTTACAAACGATTTCTCTAGGTATGGACACATGTACTTGATGAAGTACAAGTTCGAGGCCTTCAAGAAATTTAGCGAGTATAAGAATGAAGTGAAGAACCAGACTAGAAAGAGTATCACAACTCTTCGATCAGATCGAGGAGGTGAGTACTTGAGTACAGAGTTCACATAGTTCCTCAAAGACCATGGGATTCTATCCCAATGGACACCTCCCTATGCACCTCAACTCAATGGTGAATTCGAGAGGAGGAATCACACGCTGTTAGACATGGTGTGGTCTATGATGAATTTTGTCGACCTAACCATCTCATTCTAGGGATACGCTATAGAGACCGTAGCTTACCTTTTGAATAGAATTCCAATTAAGAAGGTAGTGTCTACTCCATATGAGATATGAAAATAGAAGAAGCCCGATCTTAAAGTTGTTAATATTTGAGACTATCCTACCCACGTTAAAAGACACAACCCCGATAAATTAGAACTTAGGACGGAGCGGTACAAGTTTGTGGGATGCCCCAACGAAACTTATGGGTATTATTTCTATCACCCTGAGGACCAAAATGTCTTTATAGCCAAGAGAGCAATGTTCCTTTAGAAGGAACATATTCTTGGTGGAGACAATGAGAGTATGATAAAATTGAGCATGGTTGGAGAACCTAGTTCAAGCACCATTCCACAGCCAGAGTCTGTTCAGTTACCTAGCACACAGGTTTTGATTTTACATAGGTCTAATAGAGTACCTCATCCTCTTGAGAGATATGTGGGACATATCAATAGAGAGGATGATGAGGATATTGATCCTCAAACCTACAATGAGGTTATTATGAGTATAGACTCTAGGAAGTGGCAAGAGACTATGAATTCTGAGATGGATTCCAAGTACTCCAATAAGGTTTGGAACTTAGTTGATGCACCCGAGATTATTATACCCATTGGTTGCAAATACATCTTCAATAAAAAGATCAAAGTAGATGGAAAAGTATAGACCTATAAAGTAAGGTTAGTGCCTAAGGGGTATCGTCAAATGTAATGTGTTGACTATGACAAAACCTTCCCACCCGTAGCCATGCTAAAATCCATCAGAATTCTATTGGCCATTACAGTACACTATGATTACGAGATCTGATAGATGGATATGAAAACAGTATTCCTCAATGGTAACCTTGAGAAGGAGGTGTATATGATACTACCTAAGGGATTTGTATCCAAGGACAATTCAGATAAGGTGTGTAGGTTGCTTAGGTCCATTTATAGACTGAAGCAAGCTTTCTGAAGTTGGAACATAAGATTTGATGATATGATCAAATCTTATGATTTCGTTAAGAACGAAGATGAACCTTATGTGTACAAGAAGGTAAGTGAGAGTGCTATCACCTTTTTGGTGCTATATGTGGATGACATCCTGATCATTAGAAATGATGTAGGAATGTTATATATAATAAAGGCTTAGTTATCTAGATATTTCTCCATGAAAAACTTAGGGAAAACGTCCTACATATTAGAGATTCGGATCTATAGAAATAGATCTAAAAGGATGCTTGGCTTATCCTAGTCCAATTATATAGATACTTATTAGGACTCTAGCTAGGAGAGCCCTAATTGAGAGGGACATTCATGTAAAATCTACCTAAGTCGACCCCTATTAAAGAGGTGAAGAGGCCGGCTAGGGTTAGGAGGTTGTTTCTTAGAGAAGAATTAGGAGTTGTAAAGGAATAGGAGTCTTGAGTATGAGTCCTATTAGGAGTTGGTTAGAAGTAGGAGTCTTATTAGGAGTTAGGGTTTAGAAGCCCTATAAATAGTCATATATTCCTCCTCTTTTCATAGGCAATAGATGAATCTTTTCTGCAGCCTTTGAGCAGCAACTTAGAGGGAGGAACCCCTATAGAGTTCCAAGGAGGCCGATCCCCTAAAGAGATCAACCCCAAGTTTAGAATCTGCAAGGGTTCTAACACTTGGTATTAGAGCAGCATTCTTGGTATCTCATTGCCCTTCCATAGCCATCCATCAAACCTCCATAGTCGCCTAAAGCAATTCCCATAATTGCTTAAAACATCGTCGTCAAATTCCGTCGTTATCTCCACCACCGTAGATCATCCTTTGATCTCCCTATGAATTGCAACAGGTTCTGGTTTCCTACCCTACTACTGCTGTAATTTAGTTATCCTTATTCAAAAATCTAAAAAAAAATTGTTCCTATATTGCTGCATAAACTTTTTGTCACAAAGTTTTCATCTCCACGACGAAAGATACATTGCAGAATTCTAACCGCATAGCACAGTCTGTTTGATCTTGCTACTGCATTTTTTCTATCCAAATTTCTACGAATTTTTTATGACAGCTTTGATACTTCCTAATAGCAGATTTACCTATAGCTTTGTCAAAAAATTCTTAATATAAACCATTGATCTTTTACATCTAATCTGCTATATTTGAAAATCTACAGTGTAAAATTTCAACTGCATAGCACCATTTTTTTTATCTTGATACTGTGTTTTTTCTGTCCAAATCTCTACAAAATTTTTATGATAGCTTTGACACTTCCGAACAGTAGATTTTCCTTTAGTTTTGTCGAAAAATTCTCAATATAAACCACTGATCTTTTACGTCTAATCTGCTACACTTGAAAATATGTGCTGCAGAAAATTTCAACTGCATATTATTGCTTTAACCCATCTATTTGCAATCTTTTTTTCAATGAAATTTCTTATACACTTCATAGATCATCTTGGCTTCCATCTAATATTGATCTATTGAGAAATTCATCTCTAAAAATGATTTTGTGTTGCTGTAAATTTTCGTCGTAAACCGTTGATATTTTTTGATGAGAATTCTACTATCGCAACTTGCACCAATTTTCTTGCTATAACTGCCAAAATTTTCTTGATTAAATTAGACATCCTTGCTGTCATATGAACTAAGATATTGCTGTCAATTCCTTCCTCAAATCTCTCAATTTTTTGGTGGAAATTTCATCGAGAAACCGTTGTTTCTTTGATGACAATTCTACTCTTACAAGACAACACAATTCTGCAGCAAACTTCCACTTATTTCTATCAAACCTTTGCTGCCATCTACTACAGATCTAAAACTTTTATCCACAGCCCTAAAACTCCACTAAACCACACCCTCAAACTGCACCCAAAACAGTAATAAAATAAGCCTAAACCACAGTCTACATCCACCAATCTACCAACTCTTTCGACCATCACTTCTCTCAACTTATACATGCCTTTAACCCAACAACAAAAGAGGGATCTTAACATCACATATTTGAAGACATATACTATGGCAACTAAGGAGGTAATCAATGCTAAATTCGAAGCCTTGGAGGCGTGAATGGAGGATAAGATTCGGACGCTCTTTACCGAACTCATATTGGGCCAACCACTAAGCTTGAAGAAATCACATCAAGGAGAGAGCTCTAACCAATCGCACCAAGCCCGAAGAGATGACTTCCAAGAGAGGGGAGGCTCTATGACTGACCCCATCTATCCACATATGAGAGTAGACTTCCCTAGATGGTAAGAAGAAGACCCGATTGGTTGGATCTCGCGCGTGGAGCGATATTTTCGGTACCACAAAATCGCGGATGCATCTATGGTGAAAATTACAGTTATACATCTTGAAGGAGATGCTATACAATGGTTTGACTGATTTGAACACACTTATTGAGTCCTCTTATGGTGATAATTCAAAGAAGGACTGTTGATCCGCTTCGAACCAATCGATTACGAGAACATTGACGAACAACTAGCAAAGATCCGACAAACCTCCACCATTCAAGAGTACCAAACTAGGTTTAAAAGGCTATCTAATCAAACTCATGATTGGTCTCAAAAATAGCTATTGGGGACCTTCATTGAGGGCTTGAAGCTGAAGATCCGGGGAGAAGTTAAAGCGTGATAACCGTACACGCTTATGGCAGCCATCTCTTTCGCACGACATCAAGAGGAGCGATTGAACCATGAAACTCGGAGGACTAGGGTCGCTCCTCAACCTGCAATACTGAAGCCTACAGCCCCCCCTACTATCAACCGAATCCCAACACCAAAGAGGTTGACAAGAGAAGAGCTTCGGGAGCGATATGCAAAGGGTTTATGTTGGCATTGCGACGAGCCATGGAGCCATGAGCATCGCTGTTGTAAAGTGAGACTTCTTATGATTGAACCAGTAGAAGAAGAGGTCATTGAACATCCAGAAGAGAGCCTTAAACATAAAGAAGAAGATACAGAAGAAGAGCCATAATCGATAAAGTTACGATACATGCACTAGCTGGCTACTCAAACTCGTAAACGATGAAAGTTAGAGGCCTTCTCAAACAACAACTGATCACTGTTCTCATCGACACAAGCAGCACTAATAACTTCCTAAACAGTAGGGTTGCTGTCCAGATGACCTTACCTATCAAGAATTACAGTAGGTTTGACGTTAAGGTCGCCGATAGATGGATTTTGAAGGTCATCGACACAAGCAACATTAATAACTTCCTAAACCGAGGCAGTTTGAAACTATTGCTGTAGGACCAAGAGATAATTGCATATTTCTTCCTCCTCACTCTTGATGATCATAAGGCCTTGCTCAGAATTAAATGGTTGATGATATTAGGTGATGTTTCTTGGAATTCTATGCAACTAATTATGAAATTTTATAATAAGGAGAAACAGGTGATACTGCACGGGAAACGTGGGGGCGATATAACGATGATTTGCACACAACAAATGGAGAAGGTTTTGCATAAAGCATGCAGTGACTTTATGGTACAACTTAAGCAGCAAACTAAGGGAGAGCCAACATAAGTTGAAGATCTAAATATACTTCCTTTGCTTGCTGAATTTTTAGATATATTTGACGAACTGCCCAACCTACCTCTTACCCGTCGACATGATCATTATATAACGATTCTTCTAGGCAAACCTCCAGCAAATACTCGGCCATATCAGTATCTACATCTCCAGAAGGATGAAATGGAAAGGATTGTAAAAGAGATGCTCGAAACATGAGTTATTCGGCCAAGTTGCAGCCTCTACTCTTCACCGGTGCTACTTGTACGCAAGAATGATGGAACATGGTGAATATGTGTTGATTACCAAGCTCTCAATGACATAACCATCAAGGATAAATACCCTATTCCAGTAGTAGATGGATTGCTAGATGAAAGGGAGCACAAATCTTCACAAAGCTGGACCTTTGATTCGGATATCATCAAATACGAGTGTGCGAAGAAGATATACTGAAAATCGCCTTTCAAACACACAACGACCACTACAAATTTTTGCTTTCTTCAACAAAATGTCACGGACAAACTTCTAAACAGGATGTTTGATGTAATGCTTATGTATGTCTGTGTCTATTGGTATGTTTATACTTTGACTAGCATGTAGAGGGACAACCGAAGGCTTAATAGTCCCATTTTAGTTCGGTCTATAATGGACCATTTTACCCTTTGTTGTGCAACTGTTCAGAGCTTGTAAAGTTTGTTTGTAATTTGCTTTGTCTATGAAGTGTTTTCAGAAATGTTTGCTTGTGGATCCCGAATGAGGCATTTTCTCTATCCCGTTCTCTCTTTTGTGGGTCCTAAGGGATATGGGAGGTTTCGGGGAGGCTGACATTTGTGGACGGACACGCAAGGGTGCCGCACAATTTAGGCAAAACCAGCTAAGTCCGTGACAGATGGTATCAGAGCGGGAAAAGCACTCATAGAAACACTTAGCATGCAAATGTGGGGGACCTAGCGAGGTTGCGTTGAGGGCAGTCAGCACACGCACGACCGTTTGTGGGAAAATGGGCATGGAGATGTAGGGAAAAGGAGTCGCTCGGAGGAGCGGGCATCTGACATTGGCATTCAGAGGAATGGCCAACCCTTCGCGCAAGAGGCACCATGAGAACAAGCAAGCTTGGAAGAATGCAGAGCGCACAAAGGTTGGGATGGTTGAGTTTGAGCTATAGCTCAACGTTGACAACTATACTTGATGGTGCTCAAGGCAAGCGAGGCGCTTGGTAAAGGATGAGACCATGCAAGGTGGAATGAGTTGCTCAGCGATCGAAAGAGTTATGCAAAGCTCACAGAGGTGAGGGGAATTGCTAACTCAAAGAATTCGGTACTCATGCATAGGCTTGTATGCGGACGATAGAATGTTCACGGCCATCCTAAGGTGACCGAAACTCGGCGCCATGGAGCATTGAAACTTTCTCTTCGGCATGTGAAGGATACGTCCATAGGAGGTTGAAGTGTGCAACGAGTTCAGCATGTTGCTAGGCATTGAGTGGTGCAGCGGGGGCTGTATTAACGTGGATTCGCAATATAGCAAGTGCATTTGTAGGAGGCAGAACAATGCACAGTTTGTTCAGCAGATCGGAGTAGTCCAAGGGGATGGTGGTCTCCGAAACGAAGAGAGATGTTGCTCCAATAGGACAGTTATCCAGGAGGGATAAGTCCCGGCTCTCCAGATAGAGAATCATGTGGGATGGACCTCACATGTTGAGGAGGAGTACCTTAACAAACAACAACTCCACGAAGCTCAATGGACTGAGCAAGCGACGAGGAGTTGTCGCATGATCTCGCTTGAGAGAATGCATTAGTGGATGCATTACGAGATCAAGTGGGGGAGCGACCCAAAGCAACTTAAATGAAGGCACACTTGGAGTCGATATGGAGATCGGACTCAAGGGAGGGCTGACCTGTGGAATGGTGAGCGCAAGGGCCACCATCGACTCAATGCAAAAAACGAGGAGCGGAGCAACTTGGGTGTAACTTGGCGAAGTACCCAAGCCGTAGGAAGGGAGCCAGCATAGAAGTTGGAACATGGAGCAGAGACACAGTGCTTTCCTTAGACAGAAGTCAAGGACATGAACTCTTGCAAAGGCAAGAGTAGGAACATGTTGTTCCATGGGTCCTTCATTCTAATGGAGTGGACTCATCTTGCATGGTGCCAAAGACGAAGGGAGCTTTTGGGCACATGCACCTTATCTCGGAAAAGCATTTGATGGAGGAACTAAGGTAACTCAATTTGCGGAGGTGAAGTTGGGTTCAGAAGACCTTAGTACGGGGCAAGAGGTCGCAGAGGTGGGTACTCTTGAAGAATATGCCACAGTGTTGCAAATCAAGTTGCTGGGCAGGAAGCGGTGCGCAGCGGAGATTGTGCTGGTAGGGGCAGAGGCCCAGGATCCAGACAATGGTGCACTGATTGCAACGAAGTCGGGGGACTTCGGGAGCTACTAGACGACGGACTATCCTAGAACGGTGCTTCATCTAGGTGTGACCCAAGAGTAGGTGGATGAAGGTTGATTGCCAAAGGAGCAAACAAAATCGAAGATGGAAGAGACCCTATGATGTATTGGCAGAGGCCACACATGGAGGGACCACAATTCAAGTTCATTCCACAAGGATCATAATGCAATGGAGATGTCACCAGGAGGCGACATGGTGCAGCGGATTGCGATGGAATAGTTCATGGCAATGCGATACACAAGACATAGTCCCGCGAGGGACTAGATCATATGGAGATATGATCGGGAGCTATTGGAAGCTCCACTTCGGTGAACAACATGACGGCAAGAAGGGCTATGGATTCAAGGAGTGAAGGCCATGGTACCGCAGAGGCAGGTCTTCCATGCGTACATCGAATTTTACATCGGATGAAAACCTTGGTCATCAGCATAGGGGGGGTTGTGTTCCACCAAGGGAGAAGTTCGAATGCAAGTACCAGTGAGTCCCATGGGAGGGACTTGATTATACAGAGGTATGATCAAAGCAGCTGGAGAGTTGGACTGCTCTAGAGCTCATATTCGCTTAAGGGAGCCCGACAAGTCAGAGGACAAGGTCGAGTAAGCGAACGTTGCTACTAAGGAAGCTAAGGAGAATAGAATCGGTGTAAACCTTACAACGTGATGGCAGAGGCCATGCATGGGAGTTGCAGTCTATCTTTCCATCGACCAAAGGGAGCTGCTTGGAGAACACAAAGGTGTTGAAGCAGGGGGTCGAAAGGGGCGAGGAAGCGACGACGAGTCTAGAGGGACTTAGCTACCCAAAATCAAGCATCAGTTAGAATGAAAGTGGACTCAGAGGAGTGCCACGGAGATATATCTATTGATCATGAAGAAAAGAGATGCAGATACGAGGCGACGGATAGTAGGGCCATGGGCATGGCAGCGCCATGGTACCGCAGAGGCGGGATTTCCGTGAAAGTCATTGATCCCTTGCTCTCATGGAGGGAGAGCGCTTGGTCATGAAAGGGGCCGAGGAGGTGGAGCATGCAGAGGCAATCTCCAAGTACCGTGACAAGGCTGAAGGGCAGAGGCCAAGGAACTTCATAAGACCGGTGTCAACGAGTTTCTCATCAAGATAGCTGAAAGTGAAGGACTTCGGGTCATGCAAGAGTGTATGACCAAGGAACGAAGCAGGAAGTACGCGGTTCTGTACCTTCGCTACTCAGGGGAGTAGGCAGTAGGGTTGATAGAGAAGACGGTACAATCCTAGAGGCGACCAAATCTATTAGAGAATTACTCCAAGTTGGGGTGAAAACTTCTTGCATTCCAGAAGTTCGATGGCATTGAGAAGGTGAATCACAGTAGCTAACTCAACGCAAGGAGTGCAAACACTTCAAGTGCTTCAGAAGTGTCAGCAAAGAGCAAGCGAAGGCCAGTAACCAGCTCGATGCATGGAGTACAACCTCGAGGAGGCGGGCGAAGTCAAGTAACCTTTGCCTTCTCAACTCTTAAGAGAATGGGTGAAACCGAGTACCCCAATTCTCTTATCTATCCAACAAAGGAGCTCTGCATATGTTCAAAGACCCTTCGAAGATAATAGAAGACGATAGTTGTCAAATCCTCACCAACGGTGATCAGTGTTACTGAGAGTAGATTGTCCGCTTCATTTCTCAACGAAATGCCAATCGAAAGCGGAAGTGATGCGAATCTACTTGGATGTGACAACTAAGTGAAAGAAGAATCAATGAGCAAATTTTGTGTAGGAAGGACCCAAAACTTCATAAGTTTGCGAGACGATACTCGTTAAAGCTCCAACAAGCATCCACCCAGTTCAAACAGCATGAGGCATTTGAGAGACTGGCGCAGTAAGGATGGTTTTTTCCTTCATCTGGAGGATCCGTATGAACTAACAAGGATCAACACAACTCAACCAACCCCACACTAGAGTCAGAGTCATTGGCGAGTTGAAGCAGCATGGCAGATCAAAGGTTCGACTACTCAAAAACAGTAGCGGAGAGTAGCCAGGAGCCAAGAGACGCATTGCAGTTGGAGTAGAAGATTGAAGACTCAACAAAGGCGAGGAGTTGCAGTGTCGACAAAGGCTTCGACGAGGACGTCGAAGGAATAAGTGGGGGAGAATGTCACAGACAAACTTCTAAATAGGATGTTTGATGTAATGCTTATGTATGTATGTGTCTATTGGTATGTTCATATTTTGACTAGCATGTAGAGGGACAGTTGAAGGCTTAATAGTCCCATTTTAGTTCGGTCTATAATGGACCATTTTACCCTTTGTTGTGTAACTGTTCAGAGCTTGTAAAGTCTGTTTGTAATTTGCTTTATCTATGAAGTGTTTTCGGAAATGTTTGCTTGTGGATCCCGAATGAGGCATTTTCTCTATCCCGTTCTCTCTTTTGTGGGTCCTAAGGGACATGAGAGGTTTCGGGGAGGCTGACCTTTGCGGATGGGACACGCAAGGGTGCCGCACGACTTAGGCAAAACTAGCTAAGTCCGTGACAAAAAGGTGGAATATATTTTGCATATCGTATCAAAGGAAGGTGTGATGGTGGACGCCTTTAAAATTGGAGCAATGCAAAACTAGCCGACCCTGAGGAACATAAAATTGCTACATGGCTTTCTGGGTTTAATAGGCTACTATCGCAAGTTCGTGAAAAACAATAGAAAGATTAGTGCACCACTTACTTTCTTACTGAAAAAAGATATCTTCCAATGGTTGGACAAAGCCTCTGCTGCCTTCGACAAACTTAAGGTTGCCATGACGATATTGCCGGTGCTAGCACTACCAAATTTCAACCGACCCTACATTATTGAGGCCAACGCATCCGGAGTCGGAATTGGAGCCATTCTCATGCAAGATGGTCGACCACTTATATACACTAGTAAGGCATTATCTCTCTCCCATCAAAATATGTCAACATATGATAAGGAGATGCTCGCCATTGTGCACGCAGCAACGAGGTGGAGACCCTACTTGATCGGTCGACGATTTCAAATTAAAACCGACCATAAAAGCTTCAAGTACTTTTTGGAGCAAAAGATATCATCCCGTGAGTAGCAAAAATGGGTAACAAAACTTTTTGGATTTGATTATGAAATAACTTACAAAAAGGGGAAATAGAATATTGTTGCAGATGCACTTTCGCAACTACCCGAGCAAGCTAAATTTTTTGTCGTTTCACTTCCGACCAGTGACTTCCTTGAAGATATTAAGATGGAATGGTAGGAAGATTCGGAGACCAGTAAGATCATAAAAAAATTAGAGGAAGCACCAAGCTCCGTAACTCATTATAATTGGGACTCAAAAGAATTACACTATAAGGGACGCATTGTGCTAGTGACAAATTCTACTTTCATCTTCACGAGCAAATTTTAGACAAGTTATTCCATATGCAAGGTATTAAATTGAAAAGGAGTACAACATATCACCCACAAACCGATGGCCAGACGAAATTTGTAAATAGGTGCTTGGAGATAGCCCAAAGCTACCCACCAAATAAAACTACCCAAGGAGAACTCCAGACCCAACCAAGTGTCATTATTGATCGATGGATCGTGACTTGACGATGATGACCTGCTACTGAAGTGCTAATACAATGGGCGAACCTACCAATAGAAGATGCCACTTGGGAAAACTATGATGACTTGAAGATCAAATTCTTAGAATTCATGAATCGTCAGCCTTGAGGATAAGACTGATTTGAAGAGGGCAGGTCTATTAAGACTCTAGTTAGGAGATCCCTATTAGGATCCTTTTATTTTTCCTGTGCTTTCCTTTTATTTTCTGCGTATTTATTAAGTCTGTTTAGTTTAGCTAAAGTCGAAACTCTATAAATAGAGATGTAACTGCTTCTTTTTGATTATCTATGAAAAATACTATTTTTGTCTTTGACAAACCCTAGGAGGTCGATCCCCTCGAAGCGATCAAGGAGGGCCGATCCCCTCGAAGCGATCAAGGAGGCCGATCCCCTCAAAGTGATCATCCCCTTTCTCTTCTTCTTTTTTACGATAAGACTTTATGGTCTTATCATTTGGTATCAGAGCAAGGTGGACGACGGTAGCTGGGAGGCAAGCGGCGGTCGTCACACGGTGGCCCACAGCAATGATGGGTCGGCTGGGCGGCAACGGCACTCGAGGGAAAAAGGAGTGTTGGAGGAGGCACGACTGGTGGAGTCGTGGCTGGAAACAAGGGTAGCAGCGGTGAGTTGCCATGTTTCGGTCGCCGTGAAGAGGGGGGGAACCGGCGGCTGCGGCTGCGACCCGGGGGGGGGGGGCGGGGGGGGCATGGTGGCAGAGAAGTTAGGGCAGCGTCGCCGAGAGTCTCAACGACGAAGGGGTGGTCCGTTGGCAGGGAGACGGCGCCAGTGATTCTTCTCGCTCGAGCGAGATGGGAATGCAAGGAGGATAGGTCGCCGGCTAGGGAGCAGCGGCGGCATTGGTCGATCGGTTGGAAATCAGCACCGACGGTGGAAAGGAGACAGCACGGGAGGGCGTGGCCTGTCGAAGAGCAGGGGCGGCGGTGGGCTAGCCGCAAGCAGAGGAAGCAGGGGTGCGTGGCTGCGGCTTCTTCTTCTTCTCTCTCTCTGCTTTCTCTCTTCCTTTCCCTTTCTTTTTTTTTTTTTCGTTACGTTGCAGTGGAAACGCCAAGGATCGCTGCTCTGATACCAAATGATAAGACCCTAAAGTCTGAACGACAACTTCTAGGTACATTTATTGAAGGGGTTATTCCCGAGATCCGGTGTGAGGTTAAGGCTAGTCAACCTCGCACTATGATGGCTGCGATTTCATTTGCACGCCTACATGAAGAAAAAATCAGTGTGGAATATCGTCGAAATAGAGGTGCCAATAAACAGGTGATTAGTAGGCAACCTACTTCATCTACTCCTAGTCGAAACTATAACACTAGCAAACTAACCCGAGAAGAACTCAAAGAAAGGTTAGCGAAGGGTTTGTGCTGGCATTACGATGAAAAGTGGAGTAAGGAGCATCGATGCAAACAAGGAAGACTTTTGACGATTGAACCGATCGAGGAGGAATCAGAAGTAGAAGTATCAGATTCTGATCATGAAGAAGTGGAAACTAATGATGATGTTGAAGTCGTCACACATACAGTGCATGCATTGGCTCGCTACTCTAATCCACAAACTATGAAAATTGGGGGAACTCTGAAACACCAGTCTATCACTATTTTGATTGATACGGGTAGCACTAATAATTTTATGAATAGAAAAATTACAGCTCGATTAGCTTACCACATCGAATGTTGTGACAAATTTGAAGTCAAGGTCGCCGATGGACGGATTTTAACCTGTGACAGCAAGTGCTCAAAGATAAAACTAATTTTGCAAGGTCAAGAATTATTTGTGGATTTCTTTTTATTACCCTTGGAGGACTATGAAGTGGTGCTCGGAATTGAATGGCTATCAACCCTAGGTGATGTCTCATGGAATTTTTTTAAACTGATTATGAAGTTCTTTATTAATGGAAGACAGGTGACTCTCAAAGGAAGACGTGGAGGTAAGGTTACAACTATCACTAGCCATCGGATGGAGCGGGTCCTTCGGAAGACACACACCGGATTTTTGGTGCAATTGCATAACATTGAAAAGGAAATGACAGTGGACATTCCGGTTGGAAATATTGAATCATTGCTAACAGAGTTTGCTGATATATTTGCAGAGCCACACGGACTTCCACCTCTTAGATGTCATGATCATTGGATCCCACTATTACCCGAGAAGGCACCAACCAATGTCCGACCGTATAGATATCCACATTTCCAAAAGGCAGAGATAGAGAGGATTGTCACAGAGATGCTCAAAACAGGAGTTATACGAGCTAGTGTTAGCCCATATTCTTCCCCAGTCTTACTAGTCAGAAAGAAGGATGGCTCATGGCGGATGTGTGTTGACTATCAAGCACTTAACAACATTACAGTGAAAGATAAATATCCTATTCCAGTAGTGGATGAACTATTGGACGAATTAGGAGGAGCACAAGTCTTCACTAAATTGGACCTACGATCGGGCTATCATCAAATCAGAGTACATGAAAGGGATGTTCAGAAAACTGTCTTCAGGACACATAATGGCCATTATGAGTTTCTAGTAATGCCTTTTGGGTTAACCAATGCGCCCTCTACTTTCCAGAGTTTAATGAATGATATATTTCGGGCTCATCTCTGTAAGTTTGTTTTGGTTTTCTTTGATGACATTTTAATATACAGTCATTCCCTTGAAAGTCATTTATTATATTTATGAACTGTCTTTAATATTCTTCGTGAGCATGGTCTTTTTGTCAAGAAATCCAAGTGCAGTTTTGGTCAACCTGCGGTTGAGTACCTCGGCCATATCATATCTCAAAAGGGTGTTGCAGTTGATCCTTCAAAAATCCAAGTGATGACAGACTGGCCAATTCCAAAGTTAATCAAAGCTTTAAGGGGGTTCTTGGGACTAACCGGCTATTATCGAAAGTTTGTGAAGAATTATGGCAAAATTAGTGCCCCCTTGACGTCACTTTTAAATAAAAATGCATTTAGATGGTCAGAATAGGCAACTCAGGCATTTCAATTCTTGAAAACTGCAATGTCTACTACACCCATGCTGGCTTTACCCAATTTTAACAAGATGTTTATGATTGAATCTGATGCTTCTGGAGCTGGAATAGGGGCTGTATTAATGCAAGAAGGTCGGCCTATCGCTTATACTAGTAAGGCTCTTTCCTCTTCCCATTTGAGTTTATCTATTTATGACAAGGAGATGCTAGCCATAATACATACAATCACAAAGTGGAGACCCTACCTAATTGGTCGACGGTTTCAAATACGCACTGATCACAAAAGCCTTAAATATTTTCTAGAGCAAAAGATTTATTCTCCAGAGCAACAGAAATGGGTCACAAATCTACTGGGATTCGATTACGAGATCATTTATAAAAAGGGGAGTGAGAATTTAGTAGCAGATGCCCTCTCACGCCTTCCAGAACAAGCTGAACTAGTAGCTATTTCTATTCCTGTTTGCGAGACTTTGGAAGTTATCAGAAGGGAATGGTCAAATAATCTTGAGATCCAAAACATCATTAAAAAATTAGAAGAAGCCCCAGGTTCTGTCTCAAATTATAGTTGGGATTCGGTGGACTTGCGCTATAAAGGCTGAATAGTGGTTGCCCCACATTCTTCTTGCCAAGCAATAATTCTGAAGGAGTTCCATTCATCACCAATTGCTGGTCACTCAGGATTTCTCCGCACTTATAAGCGAGTTCGACAACTTTTTTACTGGAAAGGTATGAAAAATTTTATCAAGAAATTTGTTACTGAATGTGATGTTTGCCAACATCACAAAAGTGAGATAGTAGCCACCCCAGGCTTACTACAGCCCCTCCCTATTCCTGATGCTACTTGGACCGACATATCTATGGATTTCATTGACAGTCTCCCATCATCTCAAGGAAAGCGTCCTATACTTGTAGTCGTGGATAGACTTACAAAGTATGCTCATTTCTGTGCTTTACGACATCCTTATACTGCTGCAAGTGTTGCTCGTATTTTTGTGGAAAACATAGCTAAATTGCATGGGAGTCCTCGTTCCATTGTTAGTGACAGAGACAAGATTTTTACTAGCTCCTTCTGGACAAAACTTTTTCGTTTACAAGGTACTCAGTTGAATATGAGCACTGCTTATCATCCACAAACAGATGGGTAAACTGAAGTGGTCAATAGGTGCCTAGAAAATTACCTCCGATGCTTTACTAGCGATAAGCCGAAGGAATGGGTCAAATGGCTTCCCTGGGCAGAGTGGTGGTATAATACCTCTTACCATTTTTCTATTAAAATGACTCCATTTGAAGCGGTTTATGGCCAACCCCCACCTACAATTACAAAGTATGTACCGGGTTCTTCTAAAGTTGATCAAATGGACAAGGAATTGATGGATAGAAATAAGATTATTCAGCTTTTAAAGGATAACCTCACAGCTGCACAAGTAAGAATGAAACAACAAGCTGATAAACACCGAAGTGAACGAGAATTTACTATAGGTGATTGGGTTTTCCTTCGTCTTCAACCCTACAAGCAAACTTCCATAAAGGTCCGATCTTCCATGAAGCTATCTCCTCGGTTTTTTGGACCTTATAAGGTATTAGAACGCATTGGACCAGTGGCCTACCGCTTGGATTTGCCTGCTAGCTCTACACTACATCCAGTCTTTCATGTTGCATGCCTTAAAAGGAAATTGGGTGAAGATGCAATAGTGCAATGCCACTTGCCAGACACTTCTACTACTGGGGAAGTTCAAACTCAACCACAAGTCATACTTGATTGACGAGATGTAATGTACCACAGACATCCTATAACCGAAGTGCTGGTGCAATGGGCCAACTTACCAAAGGAAGATGCCACTTGGGAGTCCTACAACATGCTAAAGGAGAAGTTTTCAGAATTTGCTGCTGCTCAGCCTTGAGGACAAGGCTGAATTGAAGGAGGCAGGATTGTTAGGATCCTTTTATTTTTCCTATGCTTTCCTTTTATTTTCTACGTATTTATTAAGTCTGTTTAGTTTAGCTAAAGTCGGAACTCTATAAATAGAGATGTAACTGCTTCTTTTCGATCATCTATGAAAAATACTATTTTTGTCTTTGACAAACCCTAGGAGGTCGATCCCCTCAAAGCGATCAAGGAGGGCCGATCCCCTCGAAGCGATCAAGGAGGCCGATCCCCTCGAAGTGATCATCCCCTTTCTCTTCTTCTTTTTTACGATAAGACTTTAGGGTCTTATCAATCCCTAATTAAGAGGGACATTCATGTAAATTCTACCTAAGTCGACCCCTATTAAAGAGGTGAAGAGGTCGGCTAGGGTTAGGAGGTTGTTTCTCAGAGAAGAATTAGGAGTTGTAAAGGAATAGGAGTCTTAAGAAGGAATCCTATTAGGAGTTGGTTAGAAGTAGGAGTCTTGAGTAGGAGTCCTATTATGAGTTAGAGTTTAGAAGCCCTATAAATAGTCATGTATTTTTCCTTTTTTCATAAGCAATAGATGAATCTTTTCTGCAGCCTTTGAGTAGCAACTTGGAGGGAGGAACCCCTATAGAGTTCCAAGGAGGCCGATCCCCTAAAGAGATCAACCCTAAGTTTAGAATCTGCAAAGGTTCTAACAATACTATTATCAAAAAGTTTAGTATGAAAAATTCCTAAAGAGGTCTTATACCAATAAGACATGGGATATCGCTTTATAGGAGTATATCCCCAAAGACTCTTAAAGAAAGGGCAGACATGGATAGGATATCCTACGCCTCAAGGATAGGGTCTATCATTTATACCATGCTATATACCAAACCTGATATAGTGCATGCTCCAAGTGTCACGAGTAGGTATCAGACAGATCCAAGCTTAGAGCACTAAAAAATAATAAAGTGTATCCTTAAGTACTTGAGAATGACTAAAAATCTTTTATTGGTATATGATGGAAGTAGTCTCAGGGTTGAGGGCTACATAGACTCGAGCTTCCAGTCCGATGTCGATGATAGCAAGTCTAATTCAGGGTATGTGTTCACCTTAAATGGATGAGCAGTATACTAGAAGAGTTTCAAGCAAGACACTACTACTGACTCGACCATAGAGTCAGAGTATATTGTTGCGGTAGAGACAATAAAGGAGGAAGTTTTTATGAAGAAATTCATCACAGATCTGTGAGTTGTGCTAGGTAGCGAGGAGTCGATTCCCTTGTATTGCAATAACTACGGGGCGATTACTAAAATAAGGGAACCTGGTCTCATCAGAAATGTTCTGAGGAGGTTCTAGCTTATTAGAGAGATAGTTGCCCGAGAAAATCTAACAGTAGAAAGAGTTCCATCTGAGGATAACATCGCAAATCTACTAACAAAACCGTTTTCTTAGATTGTCTTTGAGCATCACAGGGGTTTGATAGGGATCAGATACATAAGTGATTGGCTTTAGGTCAAGTAAGAGATTGTTAGTCATAAGTGCCCTGCAAGCCAATCACGTGAGTGATGGCATGTATGACATGACACACAATCTTTTTACTTATTATTATTATTATTATTATTATTATTATTATTATTATTATTATTATTATATTTTCTCACTTTATATTGCATAAATATATTGTGATGTCCATGAATCTATGCAATGAGAATCGAATCGTGATGAGATCACGATAATAAGACTGATTCGCCTTTAAACATACCCTAAATAATCATGATCATAGGTTACTCAAAGGGACATCAAGATAATCAGATAAACTGGTGTGTTGTATACCTATCCATATAATGGAGGCGGTTGGTCTCATAGTTGCTCATATGGGGATACTAGGGCTATAGTGCAGGTGCTCATTGGAGAACGAGTTCACTGATTGATATGCTCACGTAATGCTAGATAGTTGATGATACCTTATTGTCAGACAGTGATTCCATCATCTCAATAATTCAGGGGCTTATTGGATATCCATTAAGATAGGGACTCCGACGAATATCTTATATCCGAAACTTTACTTGTCATAACACTTACCATATATATGACCCTCTAGGCCCAATATCGAGCTAACCGTGAATCCTGTCAGAACTCCTTCTAGCTCAGTGAATTATTATATCCATAATAATTCACTCGACTCATCGACTATGGATGTACTAGGCAACTATGCCGCGATTCTCAAACGATATAGGGGAATCCAATTCTTTGCACATATTTGTCCTTAGTTATCACATATCTATAATCCCTCATCCATCTAATATCCCAAAGACCGTAAGCGGGACATGTTATTGTCAGGCCCATATGGTTTCCCCTCGAGTCTCGCTCTAATCGGATTCTCTTAGAGAACTCTTTCTCTCTCAATTCGAATAACCTTGGCCAAGTATTTATCTGAGCAAGAACACGTGGGATATTTCTCTCAAAATACCAAGAGTGGATGATCCTCTATCGATACTCAAGAGTCCTCGTAAGGCTGGTTGATACTCTCGATGATCGACTATACTAAATCTAGAACTTCCAAACATACAAGTATAATATTAAAGAGTGGAGTACTAATATAGGACATCCTCGATGTCTCAAGTCTAAGAACTAAGCACATCACTAAGATGATGGAATCAATGTTTAACAATGAGGTATCATCAACCATCCAACATTCTATGAATGGATCAATCAGTGAACTCATTCTCCAATGAGCACCTACACTATAGCCCTAGTTTCTTCACACAAGCAACTATGAGACCAATCGCCTCTATCATATGGAGAGATATACATCACACCAGTCTTCTGATTATCTCGATGTCCCTCTCAATTAACATATGACTAGGATTATTTAGGGTTTGTGTTTAAAGGTGAATCGGTCTCATTATCGTGATCTCATCATGATCCGATTCTCATTACAAAAGTTCATAGATATTATAATATATATATATATATATATATATATATATGTAACAAGCAATATAAAATAAAAAAATATCATAATAATAATAAACAAAAAGATTACATATTATGTCATACGTGTTATCACTCATATGATTGGCTTGTAGGGCACCTATGGCTAGCATAAAGACCCGAGGGTGACACATCGAATAAGTGGAGTTAAAAAAGACTCGCTCTTGAGCCAAGCACCTTGATGTGAAGCCCTGAGTATTGCACCTAAGTCGAGCTCGTGCACTCTCTAGCTGCGCACCTCGACATGAAGACATGAGGGTTGCACATAGGCTGAGCCTATGCGCTCCCTAGCCATGCACCTCAGCATGAAGACCCAAGGGAAGCACTCAAGATGAGTGGAGTTAAAAAGGACTCGCTCCTGAGCTAAGCACTTTGGCTTGAAGCCCCGAGGGCTGCACCTAAGTTGAGCCTACGCACTCCATAGCCATGCACATCAGCATAAAGACCCAAGGGATGCACTTAGGCTGAGTTTACATGCTTCTAAGCCATACACTTGGCATGAAGACCTAGGACTGCAACTCGACTGGACCAACGCATTCCCAACACCCCAGCCAATAGACTTCCATCAGAGCAAGTACCCAAGAAAAGAGCATGCAAGTGCACCCTCCATAGAAAGGCCCCGAAGGATGCCTTTCCGAGGGGGGGCAAATGATAGGGACGATTTTACCCTATGCCAACTCATCTACCATAAAGGCCAACACCTAAGCAGGGCTCTAAGTCACCAGCCCTAAAATGGCACTGTAGTGCATCCCAATGTATCCCACATCAATGATTGGCAATAACTGCTCTACCTTATCAAGATAAAAAAATCAGAATGATTAAGCGATTAACTTGATCATATCCCAAGCCAACCAGTAAGAAAGCCAAGAGATCACCCATCAAATCATGTTGAGGGGGGCTTTCTACACATTGACTCAATCATATAGATTATATTATTATCTTCTCTCCTTCACTAACTTAAGCATCGGAGGGGTCACGCTAGGCAATCTCCGACGCTAGTTTATCATGTAAGTTCATCGATCGTCGAAAGACACTCAAACGACCCAACTCTTAGGGAAGAATCTTGCAACCAAAAAAATCCCAGTCTGCCTACCCAACCATCCCAAATCAGGTCTTCATCAATAGAACGACTTCGCCTACCCAACTATCCCAAATTGGGTCTTCATCAATAGAACGGCTTTTGACTAGACAACCTATACATTCTCACCTCATCAAATCCCCCACGTCAATCAAGCTGTCGGTCCATTGATCGACCAAGAACACTTCACCGAGTGAGAACGTGCCCAAAAGAAACCCGTTCAATTCGGAGGAATAAATGGGAGTTCAACAAGAACGTCCTAAGCAGGGAGAAAGAGAAGAGGGAAACCTTTGCCACCGTTGCCGACCTCTACCACCGTCCTGGGGTTTCCGTTTCGTCTGCATTCTCACTGCAACTCCCTGCCTCATGCGCTAATATTACAGAAAACCCTTTTGTTCATTACATTCTGCCATGAGAACATCCGATCCCAACGTTTGATCCAAACCGAATCAGATTTATCAGATCAGACCATATAACAGCAAATGATCCGAAATAAATAAATAAATATATATATATATATATATATATATATAGGATGTTTTTTATGAAAAATTATTTTTTATTTTTTCTACCAAATATGCCCATGCCCATATTTTTTTTATCCCAAATGGTACCTCTATATTTAATAATATTAAAAATACCCTCATTAGCTCATAATTTTTCCGTCAATTTTGGAGACACCTTATGGCCTGATCTATATGGTGCATTGATCTAAATTGTTAGACTGTCATTGTGTTTTTATTTTGTTGACTTACAGTATTTTTTTAATAGTGTCAAAGTATTTTTAATGAGATATTGAAAAGATTATAAAATTATTAAAAAAATATTATAAGTAACATTGTATTGTATCTCCTTAGTTGTGATTATTCGAAGACCATTATGATATTATATTTTTAACTTTGTAGTTGGTTTAATTGAGGTTATGAATTGATTTAGGTTATTTATAGTATTTTTATTGTTATGATCAAAATATTATAATATGTTATTTTTTATCCCTGTTTAGGCGATGTTGTTTGTAGACTATTATAACTACCTATTTTGAATCTTAGTCTGATATATTTTATAATATCTTTTGATTTTATTTGACTCCATTACAGCATTTTTTAATAGTATTATAATATTTTTATTAAGATACTAGAAACATGATAAATGACACATATTGTGTCTTTTTTTGTTGTTATAGACCATTCCAAATTTTTAGGCTTAAAGTTACCATGAATGAGGTTATGAGTTCATTTATATCATTTATAATGTTTTCAAATATGTTTCTAAATATTTTTATTATGGTGATCAAAATATATCTTTTTTTTTTTTACTCATCCACAAAAGGTAATTTCGGTATTATTTGAAACAAATGTACCTTTTGAACAAATTTAAAAATTCAGAAAAATTGCCCTAATTAATAATGAATTTTTGATTAAAAAACCATGTTAGTTTTAATAAGTTATAATGAATAAAATTGAATGAAGTTTTAATAAGATTAATTACAAACATTGTAACTACTCCAATCTTAAGTAATTTTGCCCAAAATATGCCAAGAAAACGTTCTTATTTGCTCCAATTTTAAGTATTTTTTATCCAAAATATATTTACTATTATTTATCTGTGCATTATTATTATCATCATTTAAATGGGGATTAACCCTTTTTTAACAGTTCCAGAATAATCGATAATTAAGCACCGCTATTATTATTGTTAAAATCCTTCACTAAGGCTTTGTTTTCTCAGTTTCGGAAGTAGTAATACTTGAATTATGTCTAAAATAACTA
Organism: Musa acuminata AAA Group; assembly: GCF_036884655.1. Classification (NCBI taxonomy): domain Eukaryota; kingdom Viridiplantae; phylum Streptophyta; class Magnoliopsida; order Zingiberales; family Musaceae; genus Musa; species Musa acuminata. Next base: position 17,662,460 of record NC_088347.1, on the reverse strand, counting down.
TTAATGTCACAGGATTTCTCCTATATTTATACTGTTGCAATCTCTTCATTTACAACATAATCCAATAATTACAAAATAGGTTATAGCTGATGTGGGCTCACTAATTAAAGCAATAGCATATAACCTTTCAGTTGCTTATTGTTATTTGAAGCCCGTCAATTAATGAGTACTTAGAATTAACCACTTAATTATCAAGTAATTAACTAATTAATCGGTACTGCCTTCATTGCAGCCGTTCAAGGACGTGGTCTTTGTACCCGTCCCATGTTGATGGCAGGATGGAGATCACCTGTATAGCACTCCGCAGAAAACATGAGCTACTTCCAGCAAAAAGGCCCTAGTGTGGTAGGGACTGCACAAGCGTGGGCCCCAACTGAATCAGTAGAACATGGAGTCTGTGTTCGCTGTCTCGGTGGAGACATGTCTTCTTCGTTCTTCAAGTACCCCTTCGCTTCCCTCCCACCCGGCCGTCTATCTCTCTACCCCTTTCTTCTCCCCACCGTCGCAGCGAACGATTGGATGAACGGTTGATCGGTCCTTTCCGACTATCTTCCTTCCCTCGATTTTAGCAGATTCGATAATTCTGAGAGACATGGGGAGGGAGGCCGCCTCGTCGGAGATCGACAACACCGTAGGCCACCTGGAGCCGAACCCGGATGTGACGCCGGACCCTCCTCCGACGCCGCTAACGCGGCCGCCGTACCGGAGGTGGACCCCCTGGCTGGTGCCGGCGATCATCGTGGCTAACCTGGCCCTGTTCGCCGTCACCATGTACGTGAACGATTGCCCCAAGAAGAACAACGACTTGGGGAACTGCGTCGGTCTCTTCCTCGGGAGGTTCGCCTTCCAGCCTTTGAAGGAGAATCCCCTCTTCGGGCCGTCGTCCTCAACGTGAGTGCTTTTGTTCTATTCTTCTTGTATTGCGTTTGACATCATTAATTGCGTTGCACTTGTGGTTTGCCATGCTCGAACGCAGGTAAATTTGGGTTTTGGAGCGCTATGGCATTGTATGTTTGTGATGGATGGAAATCTCTCTCCATTTCATGTCTATTATTTTAATTTCATAAAGTCGTTGATTGCGCATGTTATGATTTCCATTTGTTTAGATTTAATTAAAGCTGTGGTTCATGTAGACATGATTTGATTTTGATACCTAGAAGAGAAAAGAATGTCTTTGATGTAATTTTCCGAGAGGGGTGGAAGGAATACGTAAGCTGGAGCTATAGCTCTCTGGCGAGGAAATGTGATGATTACACTGATTTGGAAGTTGGAAATGGCAAAATCGCTCACTTTGGATTCTGCAGCAGTTGGTTGAAGGTGCAAAAATCTCTAACATCCTTTTGGAAATTGTGCAATCGACACTGGAATTGAGACCTTTGCTTGTAAATAAGAATCTTACGCTTGTTTGCTTGTGATAGTGCCACGAATACCGCCGATTGATGAATCGATCAAGTTGGTTCACTACATAAAGTGCAGGCTTATCCTGATGTCTTCTCCTCGCTGATGTGGAGTGCTGACATAGTAGATCAACAAGGGAGGTCCGCTAGGGGGATGATTCGCCAGGGGTGATTTGGCCTTGGAACGTAGAGACCGGGTTGAGGAGTGAGGATCTCCCTTACTATGGGGTCATCTCCTGGCTACCGGTAGTCCTACACAACAGGTCTATGCCAAGGGCTTCCCGACTCTACCCCTCTGATACTTAAGTCAATGCAAGGCAGAGGGGGAGAAAGACAGTAGTGTAAGTTGTGTAAATGAAGAAGTAGAGAGAAAAAAGGCTATTGCTTACCTACCTTGACTTGGCCTGGGGTGTGGCTTTTATACTTGAGCACGGAGTGGTCTGGTCATGCGTTAGCCAAGACCCCCCTTACTCTGAATGTGGAAGCATTAATGAGGGCAGCTTGCTATCAGTCATTAATGCAGATGCATGGCTCAAGATATCAACCAAGAGGTGTCTAGGGAAGTTGAGGCGTGCTGTCATTAATGATCGTTGGTTTCCATGTCTTTATTATTTGTTAGTCCACGTGGTAAAGGGAGCTAGAGGGTGCCAATATTATCCTTATCATTTCCCCTTGGAAGGTGTGTTTCGGGGCTCCACAAGAGGTCTCGAAGTATGTCATTTTGCCTATATTATTGCCTGCTTACATGAGCATTGTTTTTGCTATGAGTTCTTTGGTGAGCCTGTGGTAGTTGGTGTGAGGTCCGTTGAGGCGGATGGCACTCTGGGGGCATTTGTAGGAGTGACAAATGTTGACCTAAGGGGTTTGGCTCGGTCTCTTTTGAGTGGGAGGATGGATCCGCTATGGGGCTTGGCTCGATCGCATTTAAGTGGGAGGTTAGACCTATCATGAGGTTTGGTTCAACCGCTTTTAAGCGGGAGGATGGGTCCATCATGGGGTTCAGCTCGATCACTTTTAAGTTGGAGGATGGATCCATCATGGGGTTCGACTTGATCGCTTTTGAGCAAGAGGATGGATCCACTATAGGGCTTGAATTAATCGCGTTTAAGCAGGAGGTTTGGCTCAATCACTTTTAAGTGGGAGGTTGGACCTGTCGTGGGGTTCAGCTCGACCACTTTTAAGTAGGAGGATGGATCCATCATGGGGTTTGGCTTGATCGCTTTTGAACGGGAGGATGGATCCGCTATGGGGCTTGGCTCATCCGCATTTAAGTTGGAGGTTGGACCTGTCATAAGGTTTAGCTCGACCACTTTTAAGCGAGAGGATGGACCCTCTATAGGGTTTGGCTTAACCATCATAGCGATCTTTTGGCCAAGGTTTATGACTCAAGAGCGAGTCTACTGTAGCGGGTCTTCTGGCCGAGGTGCACGACTCGATAGCGAGTCTGCTGTAGCAGGTTTTCTAGCCGAGATGTATGACTTAGGAGCGGGTTTGCCCGGTTGAGGTGTAGGCCTCGGTTCTTCTTGCAGAGGTGCATGGCTAGGGAGTAGGTTTGCTCGGTCGAGGTGCAGGCCTCAGGACTTCTTTCCAAGGTGCATGGCTTGAGAGTGAGTTTGCTCGGCCGAGGAACATGACTCGGGTGTTCATTTGCCTTAGCGAGTTTTCTAGCCGAGGTGCATGAGTCGAGAGCGGGTTTGCTCAATCGAAGAGCGGGCCTTGGGTCTTCTTGTTGAGGTGCATGGCTTAGGAGCGAGTTTGCTCAATTGAGGTGCATGACTCGGGTGCTCATCCACCATAGTGGATTTTCTGGCTGAGGTGCATGTCTCGGGAGTGGGTTTGCTCGACTGAGGTGCAGGCCTCAGGTCTTCTTGCCGAGGTTCACGGCTCGGTAGCGGGTTTCCTCGACCAAGGTGCATGGCTAAAGAGCGGGTTTGTCAACTGAGGTGTTGGCCTCAGGTCTTCTTACCGAGGTATGCAGCTCGGGAGCGGGTTTACTCAGTCGAGATGCAGGCCTTGAGTCTTCTTGCTAAAGTGCATGGCTCGGGAGTGGGTTTGCTTAGCCGAGGTGTAGGCCTTGGGTCTTCTTGCCGAGGTGCATGACTCGGGAGTGAGTTTGCTCGGCCAAGGTGTAGGCCTCGGGTCTTCCTACTGAGGTGCACAGTTCGAGTGCAGTTTTGCTCTGTTGAGGTGCATGACTCGGGAGCTTGTCCACCATAGTGGGTTTTGTAGCCAAGGTGCAAGGCTCGAGAGCTAGTTTTCTTGGCCAAGGTGTGGGCCTCATGTTTTCTTACTAAGGTTCACAACTCGGGAGAGGGTTTGCTCGACTAAGGTGCAGGCCTCGAGTCTTCTTGTCAATGTGCACGGCTCAAAAGCGAGTTTGCTCGGCTGAGGTTGAGGTCTCGGGTCTTCTTACCGAGGTGCATGACTCGAGAGCGGGTTTGCCCGGCTGAGGTGTAGGCCTTGGGTCTTTTGGCCAAGGTGCATGGCTCAAGAGTGGGTTTACTCGGCCAAGGTGCAGGCCTAAGATCTTCTTGCCGAAGTGCATGGCTCGGGAGTGGGTTTTCTTAGTTGAGTGCAGGCCTTAGATCTTCTTGCCAAGGTGCATAACTCAGGAGTGGGTTTGCTCAGCCAAGGTGCAAGCCTCGGGTCTTTTGGCCAAGGTGCACGGCTCGGGAGCAAGTCTGCTCAGTCGAGGTGCATGACTCAGTTACACGTTCGTCATAGCTAGATTATCTTCTTTTGGGCCTGCCCCTCCTACTACTTTCAGAGGTAGGCACTTGATTCAACCGTCGTAGCGGGAGGTTAGATCCACCATTATACCTGACTGGTGGTGGATGATGCTGCAGCAGGTGTCATTTGTTGCTGCTAAGGCGCTTCGCCTAGGACATGATGCACCGTCTTGCCTTCAGGATTTGTATTGCATGCGGTACTCATTCACGGAGAGATCTTTCTACTGCCTTGAGGCTTGATATGCTTAGGGGGTCATGCTCCTCTTTAGGTTCCCCTTGCGTATGGCGATTGGAGGCATGACTTCCATGGCGGGTCTGTATTCGGCCACCGTGGGCTGGGGAATGGATCAGCCTTAGTGGCTTCTACCACTGCGTTTTGTTAACAGTGGACACCGGGGTGTAGGGCTGCTGAGGTTCGGGCCGCTGAGCTACTCCTGGAGTTGGTGCTGGCTCATCTGTAAGCAAAGGAGGTCAAGCAAATGCTCAAGGGGGCACTACTGAGGACGAGGCGGGGGCGCATGGCTGTTGAGGCTTGGGTCTGGCTTCACTTGTGAGCAAAGGAAGTCAAGCAATGGCTTGCGAGACCTGAAGGGCGTTGCTGAGGATGAGGCGATGGTGCACAACTACTGAGGCCTGGGTCTGGCTCACTTGTGAGCAAAGAAAGTCAAGTAGAGGCTTACGGAGGTCCGGAGGGCATTGCTGAGGATGAGGCGATGGCGCAGGACCGCTGAGGCTAAGCAAAGAAGGCCGAGTGGAGGCTCGTGGAGGCCCGAAGGGCACTATCGAGGATGAGGTGGTGGCACAAGGTTGCTGAGGCAAAGCAAAGGAGGCCGGGTGGAGGGTCGTGGAGGCCTAGAGGGCGTTATCGAGGAGGCCAGGTGGAGGCTTACGGAGGCTCAGAAGGCGCTGCTAAGGATGGGGCGATGGTGCAGGGCTACTGAGGCTTGGGTCCCTAAGTTGTCCCTAGTGCTGGAGCTAGCTCACTTGTGAACAAAGGAAGCCAACCAAAGGCTCGGAGGGCACTATCGAGGTCGAGGCAGGGGTGCAACGCCGCTGAGGCCTAGGTCCCTAGGTATCCCTAGTGTTGGAGCTGGCTCACTTGTGAGCAAAGGAAGTCAAGAAGAGGCTCGCGGAGGCCTGGAGGGTGCTACCGAGGTTGAGGCGGGTATGTAGGGTTGCTAAGGCCTGGGTCTTAGGGCTGTACCTAGCACTAGAGCTAGCTCACTTGTAAGCAAAGGAAGCCGAGCATAGGCTTGAGGAGGCCCGGTGTACACTACCAAGGACGAGGTGACATGCCATAGTAAGGGGGCTGAGGAGCCTATTGGGAAATCTTTGGGGTGATATCACATGTGCAGCGAAAGAACAAGAAAAACAAAATCCCCTATTCCCAAAGAGATATTCGTCGTCGTGCAAAGATTGGTGCACAAAATCTGCAAAACTTAAAACTGTGTATAGAGTAGATTGTGTTACCTAGGGAGATCATATATCCCTGTTTCCTTGCAAATCTTTAGGAGTGGGTGAAGGAGGTTAAGCGTCCTCCTCTCTAGCAGTGATCCACATAGCAGGGCTACGATAATACTTCTTAAAACTCTAGGCCTGCTCTAAGGTGGAGAGGGGGAGGAGAATAGGAGAGGCAAGCAAAGACTCTAGCCTATGAGGCTCTGAATCCCTCCTATTTATAGAGGTCCACTGTCAAAACCTAATGGATCCTCTCCTAGTGGGTATTGGATCTGCATCTAATTACCCAAGCCTTTTATATTAGTGGATCTATATCCAATAATCTCTCATGGGTTCTTATTGGATCTCATCCATGGGATCCAATAATTCAAGGGCTTATTGGATATCCAATAAGACAGGGGCTCTGGTGGATATCTTATATCTGAACCTCTACTCATCGCAATGCCTACCATATGTGTGTAATCCTCTAGGCCCAATATCGAGCTGGCCATGAGTCATACCTGTCAAAACTCCTTCTAACTTAGTGAATTATTATCTCTGTAATAATTCACTCGACTCATCGATTACGGACGTACTATGCCACTACGCCATAGTCCTCAAACGATACAGGGGAATCCAATCCATTAGACTTGTTTGTCCTCAGTTACCATGTACCTATAGTCCCTCATCCATCTAATATCCTAAAGACCGTATATCGAGCATGGTGCTATCAGACACATACGATTTCTACTCGAGTCTCGCTCTAATCGGATTCTCCCGGAGAACTCTTTCTCTCTCAACCCAAATAACCCTGGTTAGGGATTTGTCTAAGCAAGAACACATGGGATATTCCTCTCATGACGCCGAGAGCAGATGATCCTCTATCGATACTTAATAGCTCTCGTAAGGTCGATTGTCACTCCCAATGACTAGCTATACTAGATCTGGGACATCCAAACCTATAAGTCTGGTATCAAAGAGTGGAGCACTCATACAGGACATCCTTGGTGTCTCAAGTCTAAGGATCAAATACACCATTAGGACTATGGAATTATTGTTTGATAATAAGGTATCATTAACCATCTAGCATTCCAAAAGTAAATCAATCAATAAACTCATTTTCCAATAAGCACCTGTACTGTATCCCTAGTGTCCCCACACAAGAAGCTATGAGACTAGCTGCATCCATCATATGGATGGGTATGCAGCACACCAGTATGTCTGGTTATCACGATATCCCTCTCGAGTAACTTATGACTAGGATTATTTAGGATCTGTGTTTAAAGGTGAATTAGTCTCATTATTGTAATCTCATCACGATCTGATTCTCATTGTACGGATCTAAGGATATCACAATATATACATGCATATATACAATAATCAATATAAAGTGATAAATGCTAAAATATAATAAGCAAAAAGATTCCATGTCAAGTCATACGTGCCATCACTCACGTGATTGACTTGCTGGGCACCTATGACTAGCAATCTTCCACTTAACCTCAAGCCAATCACCTATGTGTCTGATCCCCATCAGACCCCTATGACGCTCAAAGACAATATGAGACAACGGCTTTGTCAGTGGATCTATAATGTTATCTTTGGATGGAACTCTTTCCACTACTACATCTCCTCAGGTTATGATCTCTTTGATAAGGTGGAACCTCCTCAGAACATGCTTAGATTTCTGATGAGACCTGAGTTCCTTCGCTTGAGCAATCGCCCTATTGTTGTCACAATATAAGGAAATCGGCTCATCATTATCCGGCACGACTCTCAAATCTGTGATGAACTTCTTCACCTAGACTCCCTCCTTTGCTGCATCTGATGCAGCAATGTACTCTACCTCTATGGTTGAGTCAGCAGTAGTATCTTGCTTAGAACTCTTCCAGCACACTACTCCTCCATTCAAAATGTACACATACCCCAAATTCGACTTGCTATCATCGACATCAAACTAAAAACTTGAGTCTGTGTAGCATTCAACCTTAAGGCTACTACCTCCATATACTAGTAAAATATCCTTAATCCTTCTCAAGTACTTAAGGATACACTTTACTGCTTTCTAGTGCTCCAAGCTTGGATCCACTTGATACCTATTCGTGACACTCAGAGCATGCGCTATATCAGGCCTAGTATATAGCATGACATACATGATAGACCCTATTGCTGAGGCATAAGGTATCATATCTATGTTTGCCCTTTTTTCTGAAGTCTTTTGGGGACATACTCCTAGAAAGCGATATCCCATGTCTCATCGGTATGAGACATCTCTTGGAGTTTTCCATGCCAAACCTATTGACAATGGTTTCTATGTACCTGGACTGGGATAAGCCAAGCATCCCCTTGGATCTGTCTCTATAGATTCAAATCCCCAAGATATAGGATGCTTACTCTAAGTCCTTCATAGAGAAGTATCTAGATAACCAAGTCTTTACTGTGGATAGCATTCTTACGTCATTCCCAATTATCAGAATGTCATCCACATATAACACTAAAAAGGTGATAGCACTCCCACTTACCTTCCTATACACATAAGGCTCATCTTCGTTCTTAATGAAGTTATAAGATCTGATTGCCTCATCAAATCTTATATTCCAACTTCGGGAAGCTTGCTTTAGTCCATAAATGGATCTAAGCAACCTGCACACCTTATTTGGGCAGTTCTTGGACACGAATCCCTAAGGTCGTATCATATACACCTTCTCATCGAGGTTGCCATTGAGGAATGCAGTTTTCACATCCATCTGCCAGATCTCATAATCATAGTGTGCTACAATAGCCAATAGAATTCGGATGGATTTTAATATTGCTACGGGTGAGAAGGTTTTGTTATAGTCAACACCTTTCCTTTAACGATACCCCTTAGCCTCTAGCCTTGCTTTATAGGTCTCTACCTTTCCATCTACTCCGATCTTTTTCTTAAAGATCCACTTACAACTGATGGGTACAATACCCTCAGGCGCATCAACTAGGTTCCAAACCTTGTTAGAGTACATGAAATCCATCTCAGAATTCATGGCTTCTTGCCACTTCCCATAGTCTATACTCATAATAGCCTTCTCGTAGGTCTGAGGATCAATATCCTCAACATCCTCTCCTCTAATATGTCCCACATATCTCTCAAGAGGATGGGATACTCTGCCAGACTTACGTAAAGTTGAAACTTGTGTATTAGGTACTTGAACATACTCGGGCTATAGAGTGGTGCTTGAGCTTGGTTCTCCAACCCCACTCAACTCTATCATGCTCCCACTATCTCCGCCAAGAATGTGTTCCTTCTCAAGGAACACTGCTCTCTTGGCTACAAAAACCTTTTGGTCCCCGAGATGATAGAAATAATACCCACAAGTTTCCTTGGGGTATCCTACGAACTTGCATTGCTCTGTCCTCGATTCTAACTTATCGGGGTTGTGTCTTTTAACGTGAGTAAGGCAGCCCCAAATCTTAACAACCTTAAGATTAGGCTTCTTCCCTTTCCATATTTCATATGGTGTAGACACTACCGACTTAGTTGGAACTCTGTTTAGAAGGTAAGCTACGGTCTCTAGGGCATATCCTTAGAATGAGATGGGTAGGTCAGCGAAACTCATCATAGACCACACCATGTCTAATGGCATACGATTTCTCCTTTCAGAAACATCATTAAGCTGAGGTGTATAAGGAGGTGTCCATTAGAATAATATCCCATGGTCCTTGAGGAACTGAGTAAACTCTGTACTTAAGTACTCACCTTCTCGATCTGATCGAAGAGTCTTTATACTCTTTCTAGTCTAATTCTCCACCTCATTCTTATACTCTCTGAATTTCTCAAAGGCCTCAGACTTATACTTCATTAAGTACATATATTCATACCTTGAGAAATCATCAATAAAGATAATGAAGTAGGAGTAACCACCAATGGCATGAGTTGACATGGATCCACATACATCACTATGTATGAGTTCCAATAGCTTAGTGGCTCTCTCTCCAATTCCACTAAATGAAGAGTTGGTCAGTTTTTCACGAAGGCAAGACTCGCAAGTTGCATATGACTAATAGTCGAATGGATCTAGATATCCATCATTTAGCAACTTTTGAATTCTTTCTTCATGGATGTGACCTAGCATATAATGTCACAGGTATGCACTATTCATCTCATCTCGTTTCCTCTTGGACACACTTACATTCATGATATGTGGAGTAGTGTCTAGCATAAATAAACCATTATGCAATATTCTTTTCGTGATGATCTCATCATCTAATAATATCGAACAACCATTGTTCTCAAAAACTAATTTATATCCACTAACTGTCAAACATGAAATGAAGATAATATTTTTGATAATAGCATGAACAAAATAACATGCATCTAATGGAATAAAAGCTCCACCAGGCAGATGTAGGGCGACCTCGCCAACAGCTACTGCAGTAACTTTTGCTTCATTGCCCATCTTAAGGTCCATCTTGCCTCTCTTTAGTCTCCTAGGCCTTGCTAGAACCTACAACGAATTGCATATATGATAAGCACTACCGGTATCCAATACCCATGTGTTATCATAAGAGTCTAACAAATGGAGACTGATCATGAATGTGCCTGAAGTTTCACCAAGCTTTTGTTTCATCCTTTCTGTAAGGTACTCTTTGTAGTTCCTCTTCCGATGTCCATCTTTGTCATAGTGGAAGCACTGGCCTTTGTCCTTTGCTAGGTCTTTCTTAGCAACATTTGCTTTACCTGGTCTACCCTTGCCCTTTCCCTTCTTAAGGGACTTTTCTGCTTTTCTTTTCTTTCTGGTCTCACCAATGTACAAAACTGACTTCTCTTTCTTAATAGTACTCTCTGCCTCCTTCAACATATTGAGGAGCTCTAGGAGAGTCACCTCAAGCTTGTTCATATTAAAATTCATTATGAACTATGAAAATGAATTTGGTAGGGACTGAAGCACAATGTCCACACATAAGTTATCCTCTAGGACCATTCTTAGACTTATGAGTTTCTCCATCCACTCAATCATCTTTAGGACATGGTTCTGAACCGGTGTCCCCTCAGTCATCCAAGCGCGGAAGAGGCTCTTGGATATCTCATATCGCTGAGTCCTTCCCTATTCCTTAAACAATTTACGGACATGTAGGAGAATGGATCTGGCATCCATCTTTTCATGTTGTCTCTGTAACTCAGGAGTCATAGAGCCAACGTATAACACTGAGCAAGAGTGGAGTCATCAATGTACTTTACGTAGTGAGCGATCTCATTCTCGTGCGCCCCTTCCTTGGGCGTAGGCATCACTGTATCAAGGACGTAGTGTCACAGACTTAGCTAGTTTTACCTAAGTCATGCGGCACCCTTGCGTGTCCATCGACAAAGGTCAGCCTTCCCGAAGCCTCCCATGGTCCCTTAGGACCTACGAAAGAGAAAACAAGTTAGAGAGACTGCTTTACTCGGGATCCACAAGCAAACATTCCAGGAAACACTTCATAGACAATGCAAATTACAAACAGACTTTACAAGCTCTGAACAGTTACACAACAAAAGGTCAAAATAGTCCATTATAGACCAAAAATCTCTCACAAGTGTCCATATGACACAACCTTTATTTACAAGTCTAAAGCGGCCATCAAACCCAACTAAAATGGGACTATTAAGCCTTCGGTCGTCTCTCTACATGCTGTGCAAAGCATGAACATACCAAAAGACATGGACATACATAAGTATTACATCAAATATCCTATTTCGAAGTTTGTCTGTGACATTCTCCCCCACTTATTCCTTCGACATCCTTGTCGAAGCCTTTGTGAACACTACAACTCCTCGCCTTTGCTGAGTCTTCAATCTTCTACTCCAGCTGTAATGCGCCTCTTGGTTCCCAGTTGCTCTCCGCTGCTATTTTTGAGTAGTCGAACCTTTGATCAGACATGCTGCTTCAACTCATCAATGACTCTGACTCTGGTGTAGGGTTGGCTGAGTTGTGTTGATCCTTGTTAATTCCTACAGATCCTCCAGATGAAGGAAAAGACCATTCTTACTATGCACCAGTCTCTCAAATGCCTCATGTTGCTTGAACTGAGTGGATGCTTGTTGGAGCTTTAACGAGCACCGTCTCGTAAACTTTAAAAGTTTTTTGTCCTTCCTCCATAAAATTTGCTCATCGACTCTTCTTTCACTTAGTTGTCACTTCCAAGTAGATTCGTATCACTTCCGCTTTCAATTGGCATTCTATTGGGAAATGAGGCAGATACTCTACTCACAGTAGCATTGATCACCAATGGTGAGGATTTGACAACTATTATCTTCTAATATCTTCGAAGGTTCTTTGAACCTGTGCAGAGCTCCTTTGCTGGATAGATAAGAGAATTATGGTACTCGGTTTCACCCATTCTCTTAAGGGTTGAGAAAGCAAAGGTTACTTGACTTCGCCCGCCTCCTCGAGGTTGTACTCCATGCATCGAGTTGGTTACTGGGCTTCGTCCGCTCTTTACTCACACTTCTAAATCACTTGAAGTGTTTGCACTCCTTGCGTTGAGTTAGTTATTGTGATTCACCTTCTCAATGCCATTGAACTTCTGGAATGCAGAAAGTTTTCACCTCAACTTCAAGTAATTCTCTAATAGATTTGGTCGTCTCTGGGATTGTACCATCTTCTCCATCAACTCGGCTGCCTACTCCACTGAGTAGCAAAGGTACAACACCATGTACTGCCTGCTTCGTTCCTTGATTGTGCACTCTTGCATGACCCGAAGTCCTTCACTTTCAGCTATCTTGATGAGAAGTTATTTGACATCAGTCTTACGAAGTTCCTTGGCCTTTGCCCTTCAGCCTTGTCTCGGTATTTGGAGTTTGCCTCTGCATGCTCCACCTTGTTGAATCTCGTATTTTGATGATGAAACTACTTGATATATGTTTATGATTTAATCTGCGTTTTGAGTGACGCAGGATGCTTCGATCAGGATGAGACAATTAAAGCAGGAACATCATGTTGTGCCGGAGGAACATGTCAGAAGATTGGACGTCGGGCCGGTGGAACGGTCGACGTATCGACAGAAGGCTTCGGGTCGTGGACTCGGGCATCGGGCCAAGAAGAGCGGGTATTGTGCCAAGGATATCGGAGTTGCGGAGTCGACTGGCCGATTGGGCAATAGGCTGCAGAAGAGGACGATGCGCTGAAGAATCGGACGAAGCGTCGAGAGACCAATGACATGCCGGACAACTTGGTTAATTGCTTAGAACTAATTGTCTCGATCGAAGTTTTTGTTTTGTTGTGCAGGATTAACTACGATGAAAGTTAGACAAGCAGCAGGTGTTGCGCCGGAGTCAAGATCATGATCACGTTGGGAGTTCTAGAGTTCGACGGAAGTTCGGACGGTCGTCGGAGGTTCAGCGAGAACAGATCCGAGAAGTCCAGAAGCTTGCCAAGCGAAGCTCGTCGGAACTCGCCAAGTGGATCGTCGCAAAGTCCAGGAGTTTGCCGGAAGTCCGCAGAAGCATCACCGAGGGTTCATCGGATGATCGACGGAAGTTCGCCGGAAACTCACCGGAAGAAGCGATTGACGTACCGAAGCAGAGCTGCAGAATTTGTCTTAGATTTAATCGTAGTTAGCATGGTGATTAAGTTAGAAATGGGAGGTGATCCCATTAGCTTAATCCTGGGGCAATTGGGCCCTTGATGAACTCAAGTTGGGTCGAATGGTTCAACCCATTCGAACCCAAGTAGCTGTGGGAGGTGCAACCGCCCAGGCAGGGAGGTGCAACCGCCTAGGCTAAGTCTCCCAGCGAGACTGGGCGGTGCAACCGCTCCAGCCAGGAGGTGCAACCACCCACGGCTCAGTCTCCAAGTGAGACTGGGCGGTGCAACCTCCTCTGTCAAGAGGTAGCACCGCCAGAGCTCAAGTTCCGAGCTCTGCCGAGAGGTGCAACCACCGAGCTCGGTCTTCGAGCTCTGGCAGGGTGATGCAACCTCCTTGGACAGGTGATGCATCGCCTGAGCTCGGTCTTCGAGCTCTGGCAGGAAGGTGCAACCACCCCTGACAGAGAGGTGCACCCGCCTGAGCTCAGTCTTCGAGCTCTGCCAGGCGGTGCAACCTCTCCAGTCAAGAGGTGCAACCGCCAGATCCCGGAATTCCGGGATTTGATGGTTTTGAGCTCGAATTTTGAACTGGGTTGGGGCCTATAAATACCCCACCCATTCAGCACTGAAAAAATACAGACCTACACCGAAATCTTGATCTTTTCTGTGATTCTAAGAGCTCAAAAGTGTTGTAAAGCCTTTAAGTCTCCTCCTTCTGTTCTTCAAGTTTTCAGTTGTAAAGTGAGGAGAGAAAGGTCTGTAAAGGTTGTCTCCTGAGCCTGTCAAAAGGAGAGAAATTGTAAAAGGGCAGTTTGGCCTTCGCCTATTGAAGGAAGGCCCCTAGTTGACGTCGGCAACCTCGTCGGTGGAGGAAGCCAAAAGTGGAGTAGGTCAAGGCTGACCGAACCACTCTAAATCTCTGGTTTGCGTTTATTTTCGAGCACTTTATCATTACTGCAAACCTCCTTCATTACTACTGCTCTCTGCGCTTTCACGAACAAGTTCTAAGTGCTGTTCTTCCGAATCTGCATTCAGACGTAAATTCGTATTTTCGTACATTACAGTTTACGTTTACGTTTGATTCTGCAGAACTGTCTTCCGTGCTTTTACGAACGAGCTTCTTTGCAGTTTACACTTACATTTTGATCCTATTGATAACTGCAAACTGTCCTCTACAATTTTACGAACGAGTTTTAACATTTAGACGTAAAACTGCATTCAGACGTAAATCGGCTTTCCTCGCCCAATCATCAGAATCTCAGTTCACGTTTACGTCTTGATTTCAACTGCATACTGCCTTCTGCGAGTATACAAACGAGTTTCAAAGTTTAGACGTAAATCTGCGTCTAGACGTAAAACTGCGTTTAGACGTAAATCTGAGTTTAGACGTAAATCTAAGTTTAGACGTAAATCTGCGTTCAAACGTAAAACTGCGTTTAGACGTAAATCTGCGTTTAGACGTAAATCTGCGTTTAGACGTAAAACTGCGTTTAGACGTAAATCTGCGTTTAGACGTAAATCTGAGTTTAAGACGTAAATCTGAGTTTAGACGTAAATCTGCGTTCAAACGTAAAACTGCGTTTAGACGTAAATCTGCGTTTAGACGTAAATCTGCGTAAAACTGCGTTTAGACGTAAATCTGAGTTTAGACGCAAAACTGCGCTTAGACGCAATCTGCGCTTAGACGCAAACTGCACTTAGATACAAACTGAGAATTTGCTTTTGCATCATAATAGTTTTTGAACGAACGCAGCTTTTGGTTTTTAATCGCTGTAAGATTTCCGCTGCACTAATTCACCCCCCTCCTCTTAGTGCTCTCGATCCTAACAATTGGTATCAGAGCGGGGTATTTCTCATTTCGGATTTACACCCGAGAGAAATGGCTCTTCAAGAGGGCTTGTCGGTCTTTCGTCCACCGTTCTTTAACGGATTGGACTACACTTATTGGAAAACTCGAATGAGAGTTTTCTTGATTTCTCTAAATCTGGATTTATGGAATATCGTTGAAAACGGTTTTCAACTTCCCTCCAAACCAATGAACGAATGGTCGGATTTGGAAAAGAAGTATTTTTCTTTAAACGCGAAGGCTATGAATGCCTTATTTTGCGCATTAGACAAAAATGAGTTCAATCGGATTTCTACGTGTGAAACGGCTTTTGACATTTGGCGAATTCTTGAAATCACGCACGAGGGAACTAGTAGAGTCAAAAACTCGAAAGTTCACTTTTTATTGCATGATTTTGAGTTTTTTCAAATGCAACCAAGCGAGACTATAGGCGATATGTACACCCGTTTCACGGATGTCGTCAATAGTTTAAGAGCTCTTGGAAAATGTTTTTCGGACTTTGAACTCGTAAACAAGATTTTGCGTTCTCTTTCTAAGAAGTGGGATTCAAAAGTAACTGCAATACAAGAAGCTAAAAACCTAAACAACTTACCACTTGAAGAACTAATTGGTTCATTGATGACATATGAAATGGTGTACAATGCACATGATGAACATGTTGAACTCTGGACAAATGAATGCCACTTGAGCGATGACTCAAGTGATGAGGACAATGATGAACAAAACAACCTTCCAAAGAACAGGAAGGATTTGGGACATAGAACATTTGAAGACCACTCGAGCATAAACTCAAGTGATGGTGAACTTAAACTACAAATGAAACGAAAATTAAAAAGCAAAAAGAATCAAACTACTTGCTTTAAACGCAAGAAGAAGAACAAAAATTGGGATGAATCGAGCTCCTCCGAAGAAGAGAAAGTCAACAAAAGCAAGGCGGCAAACTACGCCTTAATAGCCTACAATGATGAGGTAATCGAAATCCCCCTAATTTACTTCGAAATTACATGATGCTTTTCATGATGCTTTTTTCTTTTTCTTTAAATTTTCTTGAAAATTATATTTTTAATAATTTAATAATGAAAATGCAAAAATATGATCATGCTTGTAATCTTGAAAATGATAATGAAAATTGCATGTCTTATGTTAATGCAAGATAGAAATCTAATGATTTTACACCTAGTGAGATTAATCTTATTTATGTGCTTGAGAAGCAAGAATGTATATTTTGATGATTTTCATATTGCTTTTCAATGACGATACATGGCTTTTGTCTGGAAGGCTTGATATTTTTCATTGTCTTTGTTTATTAAAGATAATGTATGGTTTTGACATAAAAATAAAGATTTGAGCATGCTATTATAAAGTCAATCATAAATTAAAACTAAAGAAGTTTTAGGCATTTATAAGAATCATTCAAAATTATGTTCAATGAAACCTTGCTTAATGTTGCAATGAAAATATTAAAGTTATACTTGATGATTTCAGATTTGGCAAATGCTACGCTTTAAATATGAATCATTCTTCAATCAGATTAAATGCTTCAATCATTTTCTATCTCTAAGAGTTCTCGATTTTGGTGAAATACAAGTGATAAATTCATTTATGATATCTTGTAAATCACTTGAATTATGAATGAGTTTTTCTTTTTTATGATGTGTTAAAAGAATCACTTAAAAAGAAAATGTTTTTCTCATTTTATCGAGATTAATGATTTCATGATATTATGTGAATCTCGAAACTGATTTTGATGAAATAGTAATAACGTTATTCATGTTATGAATCTTAAAAATGATAATATGCTTCATGTGATAATATGGATACATGAAACACTTATGATATTCTGTGTATTCATAAAATATTTATCTCATCATCCAATAACTCTTCTTGATATTCCTTATGAGATGAAATGAAATAATGCATGAAATACAAATGAGGAGTTAATGATCATGCATAATAGGATGTAATGAATTATAGATACCATCGTTTGAATATCTATGATCATGCTGCCAAAATGATATATCATGGATGCTTGAATATCATGTTTGATATGCTCATGATGATGATTGATTTTTCGGTATCATGCATAAATTTTTTGAAATATAATGTTAATGAATTTGTGCATTGAAACTATAATGATGCACAAATAAGAATGATTACTTACCTTTGTCATGATTTAGAAATTGATGTAAAGGGTTTTTCCCTTGTTGACAATGACAAAGGGGGAGATAGCTAGCTTGTACAAGTCAAGAAGATAAAAAAAACTTGATTGCTAGCTTGCCCATTTTAAGAAGCAAAGATTGCTAACTTGCTTATTTCAAGAAGAAAAATTGTCTTCTTGAACATCACTATCTTGAATATCTCAAGAAGCAAAACTTGCAATTTGCACATTGCAATAGGAAGCAAGAATCATGAGCTTACACAAGAAAGCTATCTTGCATTTGCTTTCAAAATTTTTGCTAGCTTATATATTGTGAAACTTGTATATCGTAAAAATTGCTAGCTTGTTGGTCTAAAGAGAAGCAAAAAGTTGCTATCTCAAAAGAAGCAAATGTGCTATCTTGCCTATCTCAAGAGGCAAAAATGCTAACTTGCACATCTAGCAAAACTTGACAAATTTGCATATATCAAGAAGCAAGAGTTGCTTTCTTGAACATCTCAAAATTGCTAGCTTGCGGGCCTTAAAATGTACAAATTTTTTTGCTAGCTTGTATATGGTAAACCTGCTATCATACTATCATGATGATGAGTATGTCTTATCTTTATGATTGTATTTGAAAAACAATGGCAAAAATACGTCTTAATGATTGAACGTGTTAAAATTATTTTTCGAACCTTCTTGATTGAATGATCGAATCACTTGATTGGCATAATGATTTTACACAATTACATGTTGAATACAAAACTTCCATGATAACAAGCATGCTTTACCTTCATGATTCTAATTGAATATCTATAGCAAAACCTTGTTCGAATGGAAGAAAGACTCAAATTTCATTTTCGGATTCTCTTGAGTCTAACATATCAAGTTCACTCTCTTCCAAACTTAACAAGCATATGCCATATCAAGTTTAGTTCATATCATTGATTTTTGACATATGTAATTGACTAGCAAATACATCTCTCATACGCACATCATGTGAAAAATATTTTTTTTTTTTTTTGAGAAATGGATTTGATGAATATGGATGAAAGTGTTTTTACTTGCAAGGATTTATTTCACATACATAACAACAAGCACTTATGCTTAAAATTTGCTTATATCGTTCTCCGTTTTGTTGATGACAAAGGGGGAGAAATATATGAATTGATGCTATGAACACTGATGCTAGGCTTGCATCATCAAGAGATATATGAATTGATATGATTGCCATATTTGCAATGCTTGCATCATTAAGAGATATATGAATTGATGCTATGATTGCCAAACTTGTATTATGTCATGTTTTCATCATGCGTTAAGATATCAAAAACTTGTATCATAATTTTACGCGTTGATATCTTACCATGTGATTAAATGCTACAATTGATAAACACTTGAAATGTTTGCGTTATGATATCAAAAGCTTACATCGTAATTTTTCATGTTGGTATTTGATATTAGCAAACTTGCATGATGATAAAACTTGACATTATGATTTTCATGCAATGAGTTGAACCAATATCACACACACTTGATTGTAGTACTTCTCCTTTTTGTTGATGACAAAGGGGGAGAAGTATGTTGATGACATGACATGTGATGCATAAGTTTATGCATAAGTTCATGTTGACGTGTTGCAAGTATTCATGATGAATATTGCAATGACTTGAATTCAGTTTGAATTCAAGGTTCTATCAATATGGCATATTGATAGGGGGAGTTTATTTACGTGTTGCAAGTATTCATGATGAATATTGCAATGACTTGAATTCAGTTTGAATTCAAGGTTCTATCAATATGGCATATTGATAGGGGGAGTTTATTTAAACTCCGGGAGTTAAGCTTAACTCCGTCATCAAGTGGTTGTCATCATCAAAAAGGGGGAGATTGTTGAATCTCGTATTTTGATGATGAAACTACTTGATATATGTTTATGATTTAATCTGCGTTTTGAGTGACGCAGGATGCTTCGATCAGGATGAGACAATTAAAGCAGGAACATCATGTTGTGCCGGAGGAACATGTCAGAAGATTGGACGTCGGGCCGGTGGAACGGTCGACGTATCGACAGAAGGCTTCGGGTCGTGGACTCGGGCATCGGGCCAAGAAGAGCGGGAATTGTGCCAAGGATATCGGAGTTGCGGAGTCGACTGGCCGATTGGGCAATAGGCTGCAGAAGAGGACGATGCGCCGAAGAATCGGACGAAGCGTCGAGAGACCAATGACATGCCGGACAACTTGGTTAATTGCTTAGAACTAATTGTCTCGATCGAAGTTTTTGTTTTGTTGTGCAGGATTAACTACGATAAAAGTTAGACAAGCAGCAGGTGTTGCGCCGGAGTCAAGATCATGATCACGTTGGGAGTTCTAGAGTTCGACGGAAGTTCGGACGGTCGTCGGAGGTTCAGCGAGAACAGATCCGAGAAGTCCAGAAGCTTGCCAAGCGAAGCTCGTCGGAACTCGCCAAGTGGATCGTCACAAAGTCCAGGAGTTTGCCGGAAGTCCGCAGAAGCATCACCGAGGGTTCATCGGATGATCGACGGAAGTTCGCCGGAAACTCGCCGGAAGAAGCGATTGACGTACCGAAGCAGAGCTGCAGAATTTGTCTTAGATTTAATCGTAGTTAGCACGGTGATTAAGTTAGAAATGGGAGGTGATCCCATTAGCTTAATCCTGGGGCAATTGGGCCCCTGATGAACTCAAGTTGGGTCGAATGGTTCAACCCATTCGAACCCAAGTAGCTGTGGGAGGTGCAACCGCCCAGGCTAAGTCTCCCAGCGAGACTGGGCGGTGCAACCGCTCCAGCCAGGAGGTGCAACCGCCCACGGCTCAGTCTCCAAGTGAGACTGGGCGGTGCAACCTCCTCTGTCAAGAGGTAGCACCGCCAGAGCTCAAGTTCCGAGCTCTGCCGAGAGGTGCAACCACCGAGCTCGGTCTTCGAGCTCTGGCAGGGTGATGCAACCTCCTTGGACAGGTGATGCATCGCCTGAGCTCGGTCTTCGAGCTCTGGCAGGAAGGTGCAACCACCCCTGACAGAGAGGTGCACCCGCCTGAGCTCAGTCTTCGAGCTCTGCCAGGCGGTGCAACCTCTCCAGTCAAGAGGTGCAACCGCCTGATCCCGGAATTCCGGGATTTGATGGTTTTGAGCTCGAATTTTGAACTGGGTTGGGGCCTATAAATACCCCACCCATTCAGCACTGAAAAAATACAAACCTACACCGAAATCTTGATCTTTTCTGTGATTCTAAGAGCTCAAAAGTGTTGTAAAGCCTTTAAGTCTCCTCCTTCTGTTCTTCAAGTTTTCAGTTGTAAAGTGAGGAGAGAAAGGTCTGTAAAGGTTGTCTCCTGAGCCTGTCAAAAGGAGAGAAATTGTAAAAGGGCAGTTTGGCCTTCGCCTATTGAAGGAAGGCCCCTAGTTGACGTCGGCAACCTCGTCGGTGGAGGAAGCCAAAAGTGGAGTAGGTCAAGGCTGACCGAACCACTCTAAATCTCTGGTTTGCGTTTATTTTCGAGCACTTTATCATTACTGCAAACCTCCTTCATTACTACTGCTCTCTGCGCTTTCACGAACAAGTTCTAAGTGCTGTTCTTCCGAATCTGCATTCAGACGTAAATTCGTATTTTCGTACATTACAGTTTACGTTTACGTTTGATTCTGCAGAACTGTCTTCCGTGCTTTTACGAACGAGCTTCTTTGCAGTTTACACTTACATTTTGATCCTATTGATAACTGCAAATTGTCCTCTACAATTTTACGAACGAGTTTTAACATTTAGACGTAAAACTGCATTCAGACGTAAATCGGCTTTCCTCGCCCAATCATCAGAATCTCAGTTCACGTTTACGTCTTGATTTCAACTGCATACTGCCTTCTGCGAGTATACAAACGAGTTTCAAAGTTTAGACGTAAATCTGCGTCTAGACGTAAAACTGCGTTTAGACGTAAATCTGAGTTTAGACGTAAATCTAAGTTTAGACGTAAATCTGCGTTCAAACGTAAAACTGCGTTTAGACGTAAATCTGCGTTTAGACGTAAATCTGCGTTTAGACGTAAAACTGCGTTTAGACGTAAATCTGCGTTTAGACGTAAATCTGAGTTTAAGACGTAAATCTGAGTTTAGACGTAAATCTGCGTTCAAACGTAAAACTGCGTTTAGACGTAAATCTGCGTTTAGACGTAAATCTGCGTAAAACTGCGTTTAGACGTAAATCTGAGTTTAGACGCAAAACTGCGCTTAGACGCAATCTGCGCTTAGACGCAAACTGCACTTAGATACAAACTGAGAATTTGCTTTTGCATCATAATAGTTTTTGAACGAACGCAGCTTTTGGTTTTTAATCGCTGTAAGATTTCCGCTGCACTAATTCACCCCCCTCCTCTTAGTGCTCTCGATCCTAACAATTGGTATCAGAGCGGGGTATTTCTCATTTCGGATTTACACCCGAGAGAAATGGCTCTTCAAGAGGGCTTGTCGGTCTTTCGTCCACCGTTCTTTAACGGATTGGACTACACTTATTGGAAAACTCGAATGAGAGTTTTCTTGATTTCTCTAAATCTGGATTTATGGAATATCGTTGAAAACGGTTTTCAACTTCCCTCCAAACCAATGAACGAATGGTCGGATTTGGAAAAGAAGTATTTTTCTTTAAACGCGAAGGCTATGAATGCCTTATTTTGCGCATTAGACAAAAATGAGTTCAATCGGATTTCTACGTGTGAAACGGCTTTTGACATTTGGCGAATTCTTGAAATCACGCACGAGGGAACTAGTAGAGTCAAAAACTCGAAAGTTCACTTTTTATTGCATGATTTTGAGTTTTTTCAAATGCAACCAAGCGAGACTATAGGCGATATGTACACCCGTTTCACGGATGTCGTCAATAGTTTAAGAGCTCTTGGAAAATGTTTTTCGGACTTTGAACTCGTAAACAAGATTTTGCGTTCTCTTTCTAAGAAGTGGGATTCAAAAGTAACTGCAATACAAGAAGCTAAAAACCTAAACAACTTACCACTTGAAGAACTAATTGGTTCATTGATGACATATGAAATGGTGTACAATGCACATGATGAACATGTTGAACTCTGGACAAATGAATGCCACTTGAGCGATGACTCAAGTGATGAGGACAATGATGAACAAAACAACCTTCCAAAGAACAGGAAGGATTTGGGACATAGAACATTTGAAGACCACTCGAGCATAAGCTCAAGTGATGGTGAACTTAAACTACAAATGAAACGAAAATTAAAAAGCAAAAAGAATCAAACTACTTGCTTTAAACGCAAGAAGAAGAACAAAAATTGGGATGAATCGAGCTCCTCCGAAGAAGAGAAAGTCAACAAAAGCAAGGCGGCAAACTACGCCTTAATAGCCTACAATGATGAGGTAATCGAAATCCCCCTAATTTACTTCGAAATTACATGATGCTTTTCATGATGCTTTTTTCTTTTTCTTTAAATTTTCTTGAAAATTATATTTTTAATAATTTAATAATGAAAATGCAAAAATATGATCATGCTTGTAATCTTGAAAATGATAATGAAAATTGCATGTCTTATGTTAATGCAAGATAGAAATCTAATGATTTTACACCTAGTGAGATTAATCTTATTTATGTGCTTGAGAAGCAAGAATGTATATTTTGATGATTTTCATATTGCTTTTCAATGACGATACATGGCTTTTGTCTGGAAGGCTTGATATTTTTCATTGTCTTTGTTTATTAAAGATAATGTATGGTTTTGACATAAAAATAAAGATTTGAGCATGCTATTATAAAGTCAATCATAAATTAAAACTAAAGAAGTTTTAGGCATTTATAAGAATCATTCAAAATTATGTTCAATGAAACCTTGCTTAATGTTGCAATGAAAATATTAAAGTTATACTTGATGATTTCAGATTTGGCAAATGCTACGCTTTAAATATGAATCATTCTTCAATCAGATTAAATGCTTCAATCATTTTCTATCTCTAAGAGTTCTCGATTTTGGTGAAATACAAGTGATAAATTCATTTATGATATCTTGTAAATCACTTGAATTATGAATGAGTTTTTCTTTTTTATGATGTGTTAAAAGAATCACTTAAAAAGAAAATGTTTTTCTCATTTTATCGAGATTAATGATTTCATGATATTATGTGAATCTCGAAACTGATTTTGATGAAATAGTAATAACGTTATTCATGTTATGAATCTTAAAAATGATAATATGCTTCATGTGATAATATGGATACATGAAACACTTATGATATTCTGTGTATTCATAAAATATTTATCTCATCATCCAATAACTCTTCTTGATATTCCTTATGAGATGAAATGAAATAATGCATGAAATACAAATGAGGAGTTAATGATCATGCATAATAGGATGTAATGAATTATAGATACCATCGTTTGAATATCTATGATCATGCTGCCAAAATGATATATCATGGATGCTTGAATATCATGTTTGATATGCTCATGATGATGATTGATTTTTCGGTATCATGCATAAATTTTTTGAAATATAATGTTAATGAATTTGTGCATTGAAACTATAATGATGCACAAATAAGAATGATTACTTACCTTTGTCATGATTTAGAAATTGATGTAAAGGGTTTTTCCCTTGTTGACAATGACAAAGGGGGAGATAGCTAGCTTGTACAAGTCAAGAAGATAAAAAAAACTTGATTGCTAGCTTGCCCATTTTAAGAAGCAAAGATTGCTAACTTGCTTATTTCAAGAAGAAAAATTGTCTTCTTGAACATCACTATCTTGAATATCTCAAGAAGCAAAACTTGCAATTTGCACATTGCAATAGGAAGCAAGAATCATGAGCTTACACAAGAAAGCTATCTTGCATTTGCTTTCAAAATTTTTGCTAGCTTATATATTGTGAAACTTGTATATCGTAAAAATTGCTAGCTTGTTGGTCTAAAGAGAAGCAAAAAGTTGCTATCTCAAAAGAAGCAAATGTGCTATCTTGCCTATCTCAAGAGGTAAAAATGCTAACTTGCACATCTAGCAAAACTTGACAAATTTGCATATATCAAGAAGCAAGAGTTGCTTTCTTGAACATCTCAAAATTGCTAGCTTGCGGGCCTTAAAATGTACAAATTTTTTTGCTAGCTTGTATATGGTAAACCTGCTATCATACTATCATGATGATGAGTATGTCTTATCTTTATGATTGTATTTGAAAAACAATGGCAAAAATACGTCTTAATGATTGAACGTGTTAAAATTATTTTTCGAACCTTCTTGATTGAATGATCGAATCACTTGATTGGCATAATGATTT
The DNA here is from genome assembly GCF_036884655.1 of Musa acuminata AAA Group. Classification (NCBI taxonomy): domain Eukaryota; kingdom Viridiplantae; phylum Streptophyta; class Magnoliopsida; order Zingiberales; family Musaceae; genus Musa; species Musa acuminata. The sequence continues at coordinate 17,638,076 of NC_088347.1, read as the reverse complement.
TACACAATTACATGTTGAATACAAAACTTCCATGATAACAAGCATGCTTTACCTTCATGATTCTAATTGAATATCTATAGCAAAACCTTGTTCGAATGGAAGAAAGACTCAAATTTCATTTTCGGATTCTCTTGAGTCTAACATATCAAGTTCACTCTCTTCCAAACTTAACAAGCATATGCCATATCAAGTTTAGTTCATATCATTGATTTTTGACATATGTAATTGACTAGCAAATACATCTCTCATACACACATCATGTGAAAAATATTTTTTTTTTTTTTTGAGAAATGGATTTGATGAATATGGATGAAAGTGTTTTTACTTGCAAGGATTTATTTCACATACATAACAACAAGCACTTATGCTTAAAATTTGCTTATATCGTTCTCCGTTTTGTTGATGACAAAGGGGGAGAAATATATGAATTGATGCTATGAACACTGATGCTAGGCTTGCATCATCAAGAGATATATGAATTGATATGATTGCCATATTTGCAATGCTTGCATCATTAAGAGATATATGAATTGATGCTATGATTGCCAAACTTGTATTATGTCATGTTTTCATCATGCGTTAAGATATCAAAAACTTGTATCATAATTTTACGCGTTGATATCTTACCATGTGATTAAATGCTACAATTGATAAACACTTGAAATGTTTGCGTTATGATATCAAAAGCTTACATCGTAATTTTTCATGTTGGTATTTGATATTAGCAAACTTGCATGATGATAAAACTTGACATTATGATTTTCATGCAATGAGTTGAACCAATATCACACACACTTGATTGTAGTACTTCTCCTTTTTGTTGATGACAAAGGGGGAGAAGTATGTTGATGACATGACATGTGATGCATAAGTTTATGCATAAGTTCATGTTGACGTGTTGCAAGTATTCATGATGAATATTGCAATGACTTGAATTCAGTTTGAATTCAAGGTTCTATCAATATGGCATATTGATAGGGGGAGTTTATTTACGTGTTGCAAGTATTCATGATGAATATTGCAATGACTTGAATTCAGTTTGAATTCAAGGTTCTATCAATATGGCATATTGATAGGGGGAGTTTATTTAAACTCCGGGAGTTAAGCTTAACTCCGTCATCAAGTGGTTGTCATCATCAAAAAGGGGGAGATTGTTGAATCTCGTATTTTGATGATGAAACTACTTGATATATGTTTATGATTTAATCTGCGTTTTGAGTGACGCAGGATGCTTCGATCAGGATGAGACAATTAAAGCAGGAACATCATGTTGTGCCGGAGGAACATGTCAGAAGATTGGACATCGGGCCGGTGGAACGGTCGACGTATCGACAGAAGGCTTCGGGTCGTGGACTCGGGCATCGGGCCAAGAAGAGCGGGTATTGTGCCAAGGATATCGGAGTTGCGGAGTCGACTGGCCGATTGGGCAATAGGCTGCAGAAGAGGACGATGCGCCGAAGAATCGGACGAAGCGTCGAGAGACCAATGACATGCCGGACAACTTGGTTAATTGCTTAGAACTAATTGTCTCGATCGAAGTTTTTGTTTTGTTGTGCAGGATTAACTACGATAAAAGTTAGAAAAGCAGCAGGTGTTGCGCCGGAGTCAAGATCATGATCACGTTGGGAGTTCTAGAGTTCGACGGAAGTTCGGACGGTCGTCGGAGGTTCAGCGAGAACAGATCCGAGAAGTCCAGAAGCTTGCCAAGCGAAGCTCGTCGGAACTCGCCAAGTGGATCGTCACAAAGTCCAGGAGTTTGCCGGAAGTCCGCAGAAGCATCACCGAGGGTTCATCGGATGATCGACGGAAGTTCGCCGGAAACTCGCCGGAAGAAGCGATTGACGTACCGAAGCAGAGCTGCAGAATTTGTCTTAGATTTAATCGTAGTTAGCACGGTGATTAAGTTAGAAATGGGAGGTGATCCCATTAGCTTAATCCTGGGGCAATTGGGCCCCTGATGAACTCAAGTTGGGTCGAATGGTTCAACCCATTCGAACCCAAGTAGCTGTGGGAGGTGCAACCGCCCAGGCAGGGAGGTGCAACCGCCCAGGCTAAGTCTCCCAGCGAGACTGGGCGGTGCAACCGCCCACGGCTCAGTCTCCAAGTGAGACTGGGCGGTGCAACCTCCTCTGTCAAGAGGTAGCACCGCCAGAGCTCAAGTTCCGAGCTCTGCCGAGAGGTGCAACCACCGAGCTCGGTCTTCGAGCTCTGGCAGGGTGATGCAACCTCCTTGGACAGGTGATGCATCGCCTGAGCTCGGTCTTCGAGCTCTGGCAGGAAGGTGCAACCACCCCTGACAGAGAGGTGCACCCGCCTGAGCTCAGTCTTCGAGCTCTGCCAGGCGGTGCAACCTCTCCAGTCAAGAGGTGCAACCGCCTGATCCCGGAATTCCGGGATTTGATGGTTTTGAGCTCGAATTTTGAACTGGGTTGGGGCCTATAAATACCCCACCCATTCAGCACTGAAAAAATACAAACCTACACCGAAATCTTGATCTTTTCTGTGATTCTAAGAGCTCAAAAGTGTTGTAAAGCCTTTAAGTCTCCTCCTTCTGTTCTTCAAGTTTTCAGTTGTAAAGTGAGGAGAGAAAGGTCTGTAAAGGTTGTCTCCTGAGCCTGTCAAAAGGAGAGAAATTGTAAAAGGGCAGTTTGGCCTTCGCCTATTGAAGGAAGGCCCCTAGTTGACGTCGGCAACCTCGTCGGTGGAGGAAGCCAAAAGTGGAGTAGGTCAAGGCTGACCGAACCACTCTAAATCTCTGGTTTGCGTTTATTTTCGAGCACTTTATCATTACTGCAAACCTCCTTCATTACTACTGCTCTCTGCGCTTTCACGAACAAGTTCTAAGTGCTGTTCTTCCGAATCTGCATTCAGACGTAAATTCGTATTTTCGTACATTACAGTTTACGTTTACGTTTGATTCTGCAGAACTGTCTTCCGTGCTTTTACGAACGAGCTTCTTTGCAGTTTACACTTACATTTTGATCCTATTGATAACTGCAAATTGTCCTCTACAATTTTACGAACGAGTTTTAACATTTAGACGTAAAACTGCATTCAGACGTAAATCGGCTTTCCTCGCCCAATCATCAGAATCTCAGTTCACGTTTACGTCTTGATTTCAACTGCATACTGCCTTCTGCGAGTATACAAACGAGTTTCAAAGTTTAGACGTAAATCTGCGTCTAGACGTAAAACTGCGTTTAGACGTAAATCTGAGTTTAGACGTAAATCTAAGTTTAGACGTAAATCTGCGTTCAAACGTAAAACTGCGTTTAGACGTAAATCTGCGTTTAGACGTAAATCTGCGTTTAGACGTAAAACTGCGTTTAGACGTAAATCTGCGTTTAGACGTAAATCTGAGTTTAAGACGTAAATCTGAGTTTAGACGTAAATCTGCGTTCAAACGTAAAACTGCGTTTAGACGTAAATCTGCGTTTAGACGTAAATCTGCGTAAAACTGCGTTTAGACGTAAATCTGAGTTTAGACGCAAAACTGCGCTTAGACGCAATCTGCGCTTAGACGCAAACTGCACTTAGATACAAACTGAGAATTTGCTTTTGCATCATAATAGTTTTTGAACGAACGCAGCTTTTGGTTTTTAATCGCTGTAAGATTTCCGCTGCACTAATTCACCCCCCTCCTCTTAGTGCTCTCGATCCTAACAATTGGTATCAGAGCGGGGTATTTCTCATTTCGGATTTACACCCGAGAGAAATGGCTCTTCAAGAGGGCTTGTCGGTCTTTCGTCCACCGTTCTTTAACGGATTGGACTACACTTATTGGAAAACTCGAATGAGAGTTTTCTTGATTTCTCTAAATCTGGATTTATGGAATATCGTTGAAAACGGTTTTCAACTTCCCTCCAAACCAATGAACGAATGGTCGGATTTGGAAAAGAAGTATTTTTCTTTAAACGCGAAGGCTATGAATGCCTTATTTTGCGCATTAGACAAAAATGAGTTCAATCGGATTTCTACGTGTGAAACGGCTTTTGACATTTGGCGAATTCTTGAAATCACGCACGAGGGAACTAGTAGAGTCAAAAACTCGAAAGTTCACTTTTTATTGCATGATTTTGAGTTTTTTCAAATGCAACCAAGCGAGACTATAGGCGATATGTACACCCGTTTCACGGATGTCGTCAATAGTTTAAGAGCTCTTGGAAAATGTTTTTCGGACTTTGAACTCGTAAACAAGATTTTGCGTTCTCTTTCTAAGAAGTGGGATTCAAAAGTAACTGCAATACAAGAAGCTAAAAACCTAAACAACTTACCACTTGAAGAACTAATTGGTTCATTGATGACATATGAAATGGTGTACAATGCACATGATGAACATGTTGAACTCTGGACAAATGAATGCCACTTGAGCGATGACTCAAGTGATGAGGACAATGATGAACAAAACAACCTTCCAAAGAACAGGAAGGATTTGGGACATAGAACATTTGAAGACCACTCGAGCATAAACTCAAGTGATGGTGAACTTAAACTACAAATGAAACGAAAATTAAAAAGCAAAAAGAATCAAACTACTTGCTTTAAACGCAAGAAGAAGAACAAAAATTGGGATGAATCGAGCTCCTCCGAAGAAGAGAAAGTCAACAAAAGCAAGGCGGCAAACTACGCCTTAATAGCCTACAATGATGAGGTAATCGAAATCCCCCTAATTTACTTCGAAATTACATGATGCTTTTCATGATGCTTTTTTCTTTTTCTTTAAATTTTCTTGAAAATTATATTTTTAATAATTTAATAATGAAAATGCAAAAATATGATCATGCTTGTAATCTTGAAAATGATAATGAAAATTGCATGTCTTATGTTAATGCAAGATAGAAATCTAATGATTTTACACCTAGTGAGATTAATCTTATTTATGTGCTTGAGAAGCAAGAATGTATATTTTGATGATTTTCATATTGCTTTTCAATGACGATACATGGCTTTTGTCTGGAATGCTTGATATTTTTCATTGTCTTTGTTTATTAAAGATAATGTATGGTTTTGACATAAAAATAAAGATTTGAGCATGCTATTATAAAGTCAATCATAAATTAAAACTAAAGAAGTTTTAGGCATTTATAAGAATCATTCAAAATTATGTTCAATGAAACCTTGCTTAATGTTGCAATGAAAATATTAAAGTTATACTTGATGATTTCAGATTTGGCAAATGCTACACTTTAAATATGAATCATTCTTCAATCAGATTAAATGCTTCAATCATTTTCTATCTCTAAGAGTTCTCGATTTTGGTGAAATACAAGTGATAAATTCATTTATGATATCTTGTAAATCACTTGAATTATGAATGAGTTTTTCTTTTTTATGATGTGTTAAAAGAATCACTTAAAAAGAAAATGTTTTTCTCATTTTATCGAGATTAATGATTTCATGATATTATGTGAATCTCGAAACTGATTTTGATGAAATAGTAATAACGTTATTCATGTTATGAATCTTAAAAATGATAATATGCTTCATGTGATAATATGGATACATGAAACACTTATGATATTCTGTGTATTCATAAAATATTTATCTCATCATCCAATAACTCTTCTTGATATTCCTTATGAGATGAAATGAAATAATGCATGAAATACAAATGAGGAGTTAATGATCATGCATAATAGGATGTAATGAATTATAGATACCATCGTTTGAATATCTATGATCATGCTGCCAAAATGATATATCATGGATGCTTGAATATCATGTTTGATATGCTCATGATGATGATTGATTTTTCGGTATCATGCATAAATTTTTTGAAATATAATGTTAATGAATTTGTGCATTGAAACTATAATGATGCACAAATAAGAATGATTACTTACCTTTGTCATGATTTAGAAATTGATGTAAAGGGTTTTTCCCTTGTTGACAATGACAAAGGGGGAGATAGCTAGCTTGTACAAGTCAAGAAGATAAAAAAAACTTGATTGCTAGCTTGCCCATTTTAAGAAGCAAAGATTGCTAACTTGCTTATTTCAAGAAGAAAAATTGTCTTCTTGAACATCACTATCTTGAATATCTCAAGAAGCAAAACTTGCAATTTGCACATTGCAATAGGAAGCAAGAATCATGAGCTTACACAAGAAAGCTATCTTGCATTTGCTTTCAAAATTTTTGCTAGCTTATATATTGTGAAACTTGTATATCGTAAAAATTGCTAGCTTGTTGGTCTAAAGAGAAGCAAAAAGTTGCTATCTCAAAAGAAGCAAATGTGCTATCTTGCCTATCTCAAGAGGCAAAAATGCTAACTTGCACATCTAGCAAAACTTGACAAATTTGCATATATCAAGAAGCAAGAGTTGCTTTCTTGAACATCTCAAAATTGCTAGCTTGCGGGCCTTAAAATGTACAAATTTTTTTGCTAGCTTGTATATGGTAAACCTGCTATCATACTATCATGATGATGAGTATGTCTTATCTTTATGATTGTATTTGAAAAACAATGGCAAAAATACGTCTTAATGATTGAACGTGTTAAAATTATTTTTCGAACCTTCTTGATTGAATGATCGAATCACTTGATTGGCATAATGATTTTACACAATTACATGTTGAATACAAAACTTCCATGATAACAAGCATGCTTTACCTTCATGATTCTAATTGAATATCTATAGCAAAACCTTGTTCGAATGGAAGAAAGACTCAAATTTCATTTTCGGATTCTCTTGAGTCTAACATATCAAGTTCACTCTCTTCCAAACTTAACAAGCATATGCCATATCAAGTTTAGTTCATATCATTGATTTTTGACATATGTAATTGACTAGCAAATACATCTCTCATACACACATCATGTGAAAAATATTTTTTTTTTTTTTTTGAGAAATGGATTTGATGAATATGGATGAAAGTGTTTTTACTTGCAAGGATTTATTTCACATACATAACAACAAGCACTTATGCTTAAAATTTGCTTATATCGTTCTCCGTTTTGTTGATGACAAAGGGGGAGAAATATATGAATTGATGCTATGAACACTGATGCTAGGCTTGCATCATCAAGAGATATATGAATTGATATGATTGCCATATTTGCAATGCTTGCATCATTAAGAGATATATGAATTGATGCTATGATTGCCAAACTTGTATTATGTCATGTTTTCATCATGCGTTAAGATATCAAAAACTTGTATCATAATTTTACGCGTTGATATCTTACCATGTGATTAAATGCTACAATTGATAAACACTTGAAATGTTTGCGTTATGATATCAAAAGCTTACATCGTAATTTTTCATGTTGGTATTTGATATTAGCAAACTTGCATGATGATAAAACTTGACATTATGATTTTCATGCAATGAGTTGAACCAATATCACACACACTTGATTGTAGTACTTCTCCTTTTTGTTGATTACAAAGGGGGAGAAGTATGTTGATGACATGACATGTGATGCATAAGTTTATGCATAAGTTCATGTTGACGTGTTGCAAGTATTCATGATGAATATTGCAATGACTTGAATTCAGTTTGAATTCAAGGTTCTATCAATATGGCATATTGATAGGGGGAGTTTATTTACGTGTTGCAAGTATTCATGATGAATATTGCAATGACTTGAATTCAGTTTGAATTCAAGGTTCTATCAATATGGCATATTGATAGGGGGAGTTTATTTAAACTCCGGGAGTTAAGCTTAACTCCGTCATCAAGTGGTTGTCATCATCAAAAAGGGGGAGATTGTTGAATCTCGTATTTTGATGATGAAACTACTTGATATATGTTTATGATTTAATCTGCGTTTTGAGTGACGCAGGATGCTTCGATCAGGATGAGACAATTAAAGCAGGAACATCATGTTGTGCCGGAGGAACATGTCAGAAGATTGGACGTCGGGCCGGTGGAACGGTCGACGTATCGACAGAAGGCTTCGGGTCGTGGACTCGGGCATCGGGCCAAGAAGAGCGGGTATTGTGCCAAGGATATCGGAGTTGCGGAGTCGACTGGCCGATTGGGCAATAGGCTGCAGAAGAGGACGATGCGCCGAAGAATCGGACGAAGCGTCGAGAGACCAATGACATGCCGGACAACTTGGTTAATTGCTTAGAACTAATTGTCTCGATCGAAGTTTTTGTTTTGTTGTGCAGGATTAACTACGATAAAAGTTAGACAAGCAGCAGGTGTTGCGCCGGAGTCAAGATCATGATCACGTTGGGAGTTCTGGAGTTCGACGGAAGTTCGGACGGTCGTCGGAGGTTCAGCGAGAACAGATCCGAGAAGTCCAGAAGCTTGCCAAGCGAAGCTCGTCGGAACTCGCCAAGTGGATCGTCACAAAGTCCAGGAGTTTGCCGGAAGTCCGCAGAAGCATCACCGAGGGTTCATCGGATGATCGACGGAAGTTCGCCGGAAACTCGCCGGAAGAAGCGATTGACGTACCGAAGCAGAGCTGCAGAATTTGTCTTAGATTTAATCGTAGTTAGCACGGTGATTAAGTTAGAAATGGGAGGTGATCCCATTAGCTTAATCCTGGGGCAATTGGGCCCCTGATGAACTCAAGTTGGGTCGAATGGTTCAACCCATTCGAACCCAAGTAGCTGTGGGAGGTGCAACCGCCCAGGCAGGGAGGTGCAACCGCCCAGGCTAAGTCTCCCAGCGAGACTGGGCGGTGCAACCGCTCCAGCCAGGAGGTGCAACCGCCCACGGCTCAGTCTCCAAGTGAGACTGGGCGGTGCAACCTCCTCTGTCAAGAGGTAGCACCGCCAGAGCTCAAGTTCCGAGCTCTGCCGAGAGGTGCAACCACCGAGCTCGGTCTTCGAGCTCTGGCAGGGTGATGCAACCTCCTTGGACAGGTGATGCATCGCCTGAGCTCGGTCTTCGAGCTCTGGCAGGAAGGTGCAACCACCCCTGACAGAGAGGTGCACCCGCCTGAGCTCAGTCTTCGAGCTCTGCCAGGCGGTGCAACCTCTCCAGTCAAGAGGTGCAACCGCCTGATCCCGGAATTCCGGGATTTGATGGTTTTGAGCTCGAATTTTGAACTGGGTTGGGGCCTATAAATACCCCACCCATTCAGCACTGAAAAAATACAAACCTACACCGAAATCTTGATCTTTTCTGTGATTCTAAGAGCTCAAAAGTGTTGTAAAGCCTTTAAGTCTCCTCCTTCTGTTCTTCAAGTTTTCAGTTGTAAAGTGAGGAGAGAAAGGTCTGTAAAGGTTGTCTCCTGAGCCTGTCAAAAGGAGAGAAATTGTAAAAGGGCAGTTTGGCCTTCGCCTATTGAAGGAAGGCCCCTAGTTGACGTCGGCAACCTCGTCGGTGGAGGAAGCCAAAAGTGGAGTAGGTCAAGGCTGACCGAACCACTCTAAATCTCTGGTTTGCGTTTATTTTCGAGCACTTTATCATTACTGCAAACCTCCTTCATTACTACTGCTCTCTGCGCTTTCACGAACAAGTTCTAAGTGCTGTTCTTCCGAATCTGCATTCAGACGTAAATTCGTATTTTCGTACATTACAGTTTACGTTTACGTTTGATTCTGCAGAACTGTCTTCCGTGCTTTTACGAACGAGCTTCTTTGCAGTTTACACTTACATTTTGATCCTATTGATAACTGCAAACTGTCCTCTACAATTTTACGAACGAGTTTTAACATTTAGACGTAAAACTGCATTCAGACGTAAATCGGCTTTCCTCGCCCAATCATCAGAATCTCAGTTCATGTTTACGTCTTGATTTCAACTGCATACTGCCTTCTGCGAGTATACAAACGAGTTTCAAAGTTTAGACGTAAATCTGCGTCTAGACGTAAAACTGCGTTTAGACGTAAATCTGAGTTTAGACGTAAATCTAAGTTTAGACGTAAATATGCGTTCAAACGTAAAACTGCGTTTAGACGTAAATCTGCGTTTAGACGTAAATCTGTGTTTAGACGTAAAACTGCGTTTAGACGTAAATCTGCGTTTAGACGTAAATCGGAGTTTAAGACGTAAATCTGAGTTTAGACGTAAATCTGCGTTCAAACGTAAAACTGCGTTTAGACGTAAATCTGCGTTTAGATGTAAATCTGCGTAAAACTGCGTTTAGACGTAAATCTGAGTTTAGACGCAAAACTGCGCTTAGACGCAATCTGCGCTTAGACGCAAACTGCACTTAGATACAAACTGAGAATTTGCTTTTGCATCATAATAGTTTTTGAACGAACGCAGCTTTTGGTTTTTAATCGCTGTAAGATTTCCGCTGCACTAATTCACCCCCCCCCTCTTAGTGCTCTCGATCCTAACACACCTCCTCGGCCCCTTACACGACCAAGCGCTCTCCCTCCATGAGAGCAAGGGATCAATGGCTTTCACGAAAGTCCCACCTCTACGGTACCATAGCGCTGCTATGCCCATGGCCCTACTATCCGTTGCCTCACATCTGCATCCCTTTTCTTTACGATCAGTAGATATGTCTCTATGGTACTCCTCTAAGTCCACCTCCATTCTAACTGATGCTTGATTTTGGGTAGTTAAGTCCCTTTGGACTCATCGTCGCTTCCTCGCCCCTTTCAACCCCCTACTTCAACACCTCCGTGTTCTCCAAGCAGCTCCTTTTGGTTGATGGAAAGACAAACTATAACTCCCACACATGGCCTCTACCATCACATTATAGGGTTTGCACTAATTCTGTTCTCCTTAGTTTCCTTGATAGCAACGTTCGCTTACTCGACCTTGTCCTCTGACTTGTCGGGCTCCCTTAAGCGAATATGGGCTCTGGAGTAGTCAACTCTCCAACTACTTCTATCATACCTCTACATGATCAAGTCCCTCCCATGGGACTCACTGGTACTTGCATTCGAATTTTTCCCTTGATGGAACACAGCCTCCATATGCTGATGACTAAGGCTTTCATCCGATGCAAAATTCGATGCATGCACAGAAGACTCGCCTCTACGGTACCATGACCTTCACTCCTTGAATCTATAACCCTTCTTGTCGTCGTGTTGTTCACCGAAGTGGAGCTTCCAATAACTCCCAATCATACCTCCATATGATCTAGTCCGTCACGGGACTATGTCGTGTGTATCGCATTGCCATGAACCGTTCCACCACGATCCGCTGCACCATGTTGCCTCCTAGTGACATCTCTATTGCATTCTGATCCTTGTGAAATGAACTCGAATTGTGATCCCTCCATGTGTGGCCTCTGCCAATACATCGCAGGGTCTCTTCCACCTTCAATTTTGTTTGCTCCTTTGGCAATCGACCTTCATCCACCCACTCTTGGGTCACACCTAGATGAAGCACCACTCTAGGACAGTCCGTCGCCTAGTAGCTCCCGAAGTCCACCGACTTTGTTGAAAATGGTGCACCATTGTCTGGATCCTAGGCCTCTACCCCTACCAGTACAATCTCCATTGCACGCCGCTTCCTGCCTAGCAACTTGACTGGCAACACTGTGGCATATTCTTCAAGAGTATCCGCCTCTGCGTCCTCTTGCCCCGTGCCAAGGCCTTCTGAACCCAACTTCGCCTCCGCAAGTTGAGTCTCCTTAGTTCCTCCATCAAATGCTTCTCTGATATAAGGTGCATGTGCCCAGAAGCTCCCTTCGTCTTTAGCACCATGCAAGATGAGTCTGCTCCTTCAAAATGAAGGACCCATGGAACAATATGATCTTGCCTCTTGCCTCTGCAAGAGTTCATGTCCTTGACCTCAGTCCAAGGAAAGTACTGTGCCTCCGCTCCATGTTCCATCTTCTATGCTGGCTCCCTTCATGCAGCTTGGGTACTTCACCAAGTTACACCCAAGTTACTCCGCTCCTCGTTTTGCATTGAGTTGATGGTGGCCCTCGTACCCACCATTCCGCGGGTCAGCCCTCCCTTGAGTCCGATCTCCATATCGACTCCAAGTGTGCCTTCATTTGTGTTGCTTTGGGTCGCTCCCCCACTTGATCTCGTAATGCATCCACTAATGCATTCTCTCAAGCAAGATTATGCGACGACTCCTTGCCGCTTGCTCGGTCCATTTAGCTTCATGGAGTTGTTGTTGTTGTTGAGGTACTCCTCCTCAACATGTGTAGTCTGTCCCACATAATTCTCCCTCTGGAGAAATCGGGATCTATCTCACCTGGATAACTGTCTCGTTGGTGCAATATCTCTCTTCGTTTCGGAGACCACCATCCCCTTGGACTACTCCGATTTATTAAACAAACTGTGCATTGTTCTGCCTCCTGCAAACGCACTTGCTAGATTGTGACTCCACGTTAATACAACCCCCGCTACACCACTCAAGGCCTAGCAACATACTGAACTCGTTGCACACTTCAGCCTCCTACGGACGTATCCTTTACATGTCGAAGAGAAAGTTTCAATGCTCCATGGCACCGAGTTTCGGTCGCCTTGGGATGGTCGCGAACATTCCATCGTCCACATACAAGCCCATGCATGAGTACTGAATTCTTCGAGTTGGCAATTCGCCTCACCTCTGTGAGCTTTGCACAACTCTTTCGGTCGCTGAGCAACTCATTCCTCCACCTTGTATGGTCTCATCCTTTACCAAGCGCCTCGCTTACCTTGAGCACCATCAAGTATAGTTGTCAATGTTGAGCCGTAGCTCAAACTCAACCATCCTAACCTTTGTACACTCCGCATTCTTCCAAGATTGCCTGTTCTCGTGGTGCCTCTTGCGCGAAGGGTTGGCCATTCATCTGAATGCCAAAATCAGATGCCTGCTCCTCTAAGCGACTCCTTTTCCCTACATCTCCATGCTTGTTTTCCCCCAAACGGTCGTGCGTGTACTGACTGCCCTCAACGCAGCCCCGCTAGGTCCCCCATGTTTGCATGCTAAGTGTTTCTATGAGTGCTTGTCCCGCTCTGATACCATTTGTCACGGGCTTAGCTGGTTTTGCCTAAGTCGTGCGGCACCCTTGCGTGTCCGTCTGTAAAGGTCAGCCTCCCTAAAGCCTCTCATGGTCCCTTAGGACCTATGAAAGAGAAAACGAGTTAGAGAGAACGCTTCACTCGAGATCCATAAGCAAACATTTCAAGAAATACTTCATAGATTATGCAAATTACAAACAGACTTTATAAGCTCTGAACAGTTGCACAACAAAGGGTCAAAATGGTCCATTACAGATCGAAAATCTCTTACAAGTGTTCACATGACACAACCTTTATTTACAAGCCTAAAGCGGCCACCAAACCCAACTAAAATGGGACTATTAAGCCTTCGATCGTCCCTCTAAATGCTGTGCAAAGCATGAACATACCAAAAGACACGGACATACATAAGCATTACATTAAACATCCTGTTTCGAAGTTTGTCCGTGACAGTACACGATTTTCTTTGTCGTGAGAATAATTCTCAAGTTGCGAAGCCAATCCGTATAATTTGGACTAGTGAGGCGGTTGACATCAAGTATGCTAGGTAAGGATTTAAAAGCGATATTTTCTGAAAATAAAGATGCAACAAAAATGAATAACATACAGATTTTACAAGAAATAAACTATCAAGATATAGACTTCTATCTTAATATGCTCCCACTATTTTACTAGCGAGTCACGCAACATCCTCAGCACGTGAAACGGAAGTCTCCGGCAGACTTCTAGTGGGGATCAGGATCTAATCAGCGTTTTAGTGTAACCTCGGGGGACTCGACCAATCACACTAAGCCCAAAAGGTAGGCAACTCTTGCCGATCACAACTCCTTGTGATTCCCATCCTGTTCGGCCTCCGAATCACCATAGTCTCGAGGGACTCGACCAACCATGATGTTCGGTTAAATCAACACATTCGTTACACGATGAGTCTAATTTGATGATATACCCTCGAGGGACTCGACCAAGCATACCATGTCCTCATATCACCAGTGACATCTCTATGTCGTAAGCAAGATAGCGAGTCGCGATATAGGTGAGCCTCGAGGGACTCGACCAACTCAACCTATACCGGGAATTGGTTCCTACCTATAACGATGGAAGGCCATGTGGGTCAATTTAATTGCCTCACGTTTACCGACTTAATATTATAAAGAGAAAGGTTTGTATGATTTGATCTCCTAATATGACATGTCACACATATACATATTTAATATATATCTACATCACATGCAAATATATATATATATCTAGTATGTGTATAAGCAATCACACCAGATGATCATGGACCACAACATAGTGCGATCAGACCTAAGCCAATAAGTCTGATCACTCACATCAAGATCTATGTGTGCAACGATGCATCTTCATGCCTTGTGATCGTCCATCTCATCCTCGTCAGTTCCATCGACATCTCAATGCATCGCAATCATCCGTCTTGTGGATCCCGCTATCGCATCCACGCTCCCACTAGCACCTTATCATATGATTATAACTTAATTATAGGCACACAGGCCCGACAATAAATAAGAAATATAATGGAGACTTGCATATCCCAATAATAATAATCACAAGTACATACATCACACGGTTCATGATCATCCGTCCACACATCATACATCACATGTATAAATAATCATCATCATGTAGGACAACTAGATAATGATAAAAATAATAATCAATTAAACTTTTAATTAATTAATATTTTCTGAAAGGTAAGGAATTTCTAAATTTCTAGGGGTATTTTCGTAATTTGGACAAAGGGATAGAACTGGAATTCCAAAAAAAAATTGACAGGGGCAAAACTGTCCTTTTTCCTAAAACCCTAAGCCCCTCTTCCTCGCCCCTGCTGCTGCCGCCGCCGCCGCCGCCGCCACACTGCCGGCGGCGGCCTGTGCGGCGGGGGGCGGGGCGCTGCCCTCGCCTGCGGGCGGCACGCCCGCTGGCGGCGCTGCCCCTGCCGGTGGGCGCCCCCGCGGGCGGTTCGGCCCGCGGGGCAGCGCCCGCAGACGGTGCTGCCCCGCCGGGTAGCCGCCCCTGCGGGGGGTTTCTACCGCGGGAGCAGCGGCGGCAGGCGCCCCGCTGCCCTGCGGCGCCTCACCCCGCGGTAGAAGCGGCCGCAGGCGCCTTTGCCCGTGGGTTCAGCACACGCAGGCGCCGCCCTTGCGTGCGGGCGCAGTGCCCGCGCGCAGGGGCCTGGCCGCACGCGGCCTGCCTTGCGGTTGCCGCTGCAAGCGGCCTGCTTGCACGCAGATGGCAGTGCTGCCATCTGCGACGGCAGCAAGGGCTGTCCTTTCTCGCTTTTGTGTCAACGATTTTGACGTCAAAAGCTTCTCCAAAACATAACACACGCAGTTCAAAACCAATCTTTCGCACGAACAACCTGGCTCTGATACCACTGTTGGGAAATATTGGGGGCGACATCACATGCGCAGCGGAAGAACAAGAAAAACAAAATCCCCTACTCCCAAAGAGATGTTCGTCGCCGTATAAAGATTGGTGCGCAAAATTCGCGAAACTTAAAACTGCGTATAGAGTATATTGTGTTACCTAGGGAGATCGTATATCTCTGTTTCCTTACAGATCTTTAGGAGAGGGTGAAGGAGGTTAAGCGTCCTCCTCTCTAGCGGTGATCTACACAGCAAGGCTACGACGACGCTCCTCAAAACTCCAGGCCTGCTCTAAGGTGGAGAGGGGGAAAAGAATAGGAGAGGAATAGGAGAGGCAAGCAAAGGCTATTGCAGATTTTTAGGAGAGGGTGAAGGAGGTTAAGCGTCCTCCTCTCTAGCGGTGATCTACACAGCAGGGCTACGACGACGCTCCTCAAAACTCCAAGCCTGCTCTAAAGTGGAGAGGGGGAAAAGAATATGAGAGGAATAGGAGAGGCAAGCAAAGGCTATAGCCTATGAGGCTCTGAATCCCTCCTATAGAGATCCCCTATCAAAACCTAATGGATCCTCCCCTAGTGGGTATTGGATCTGCATCCAATTACCCAAGTCTTTTAGATTAGTGGATCTCTATCCAATAATCTCTCATGGGCTCTTATTGGATCTCGTCTATGTCATCCAATAATTCAGGGGCTTATTGGATATCCAATAAGACAGGGGCTCCGGCGGATATCTCATATCCTAACCTCCACTCATCGCAATGCCTACCATATGTGTGTGACCCTCTAGGCCTAATATTGAGCTGGCCGTGAGTCATACCTGTCAGAACTCCTTCTAACTTAGTGAATTATTATCTCTGTAATAATTTACTCGACTCATCGACTACGGACGTACTAGGCCACTACGCCGTAGTCTCCAGACGATATAGGAGAATCCAATCCATTGGACCTGTCTATCCTCAGTTACCGTGTACCTATAGTCCCTCATCCATCTAATATCCCAAAGACCGTATATCAAGCATGATGCTGTCAGACCCATACGGTTTCTACTCGAGTCTCGTTTTAATCGGATTCTCCTAGAGAACTCTTTCTCTCTTAATCCGAATGACCTTGGCTAGGGATTTGTTTGAGCAAGAACACATGGGATATTCCTCTCATGACGTCGAGAGTGGATGATCCTCTATCGACACTCAATAGCCCTCGTAAGGTCAACTGCCACTCCCAATGACCAGTTGTACTAGATCTGGGACATCCAAACATATAAGTCTGGTATCAAAGAGTGGATCATTCATATAGGACATCCTTAATGTCTCAAGTCTAAGGACCAAATACACCACTAAGACAATGGAATCGCTGTTTGACAATAAGGCATCATCAACCATCTAGCATTCCAAAAGCGGATCAATCAGTGAACTCATTCTCCAATGAGCACCTGTACTGTATCCCTGGTGTCTCCACACGAGCAGCTATGAGACCAGCTGCATCCATCATATGGACGGGTATACAGCACACCAGTCTGTCCGGTTATCACGATTTCTCTCTCGAGTAACCTATGACCAGGATTATTTAGGATCTGTGTTTAAAGGTAAATCGGTCTCATTATTGTGATCTCATCACGATCCGATTCTCATTACACGGATCCAAGGACATCACAATATATACATGCATATATGCAATAATCAATATAAAGTGATAAATGCCAAAATATAATAAGCAAAAAGATTCTGTGTCAAGTCACACGTGTCATCACTCACGTGATTGGCTTGTTGGGCACCTATGACTAGTAGAGCCATCGCGGGCTATTGTTAATGCTCCGATGACACTAGGAGAGAGCTTGTTAGGGCCGTCGTGAGGGCCTCGAGGGGTTGCTGGCAGGTGAGGCCTAGGAGGGCCTTAGATGAGACGAGTAGGTGTCTAAGAGGGGTGGTCTTGAGTCATCAAACATACGCCAACATCGTTCGGGGGGTTGGTGCCCCTCCGTGGGAGGTTTTAGACCACAAGTAATGCCTCCTTGTTGGAGCGTTCGTTGAGAGGAGTGGTAGAAGGATGTTCCTACGGCATTCGGCCATCCTTCTAACACTAAAATGATAGTGCCACGAATACTGTCAACTGATGAGTCGGTCTAGTTGGTTCGCTACTGAAGGTGCATGCTCATCCTGGTGTCTCCTCCTCGCTGATGTGGGGTGTTGATGTGGCGAATCGACAAGGGAGGTTCGTTATGGGGGTGGTTCGCCAAGGCATGGTATTCATTACCAAATGGTACCGCTCGATACGGGCGGTACGTACTGGTCCGACGACATACCGGTACGCGGACCGCCTAGTACCGCTACAGTGCTACAGTATTACACTGTAGCAGTGCTACAGTGCTACAGTATGAAGAAAATATATAAAATTGTTCGGTACACCGATACGATACGGTATTGCATACCTTGCGCCGGGGGTGATCTGGCCTTGGAACGAAGAGGTCAAGTTAAGGAGTGGGGATCTCCCTTACTGCGGGGTCATCTCCTAGCGGCGGGATCGTCTCCTGACCACTGGTAGTCCTGCACAACAGGTCTGCGCTTGGGGTTTTCCCGGCTTGACCCCTCTAATGCTTAAGTCAGCGTAAAGCAAAGAGAGAGAAAGACAGCAGTATGAGCTGTATAAATAAAAAAGTAGAAAATAGAGAGGCTATTATTACCTGCCTGCCCTGGCTTGGCTTGGGGCGTGGCTTTTATACCTAGGCATCAAGCGGTCTAGTCATGCTTTAGCCAAAGTCTCTTACTTTGAATGGCGGAAGCATTAATGAGGGTGGCTTGCTGTCGGTCATTAATGTAGATGCATGGCTCGAGATGTCAGCCAAGAGATGTCTAGGAAAGTTGAGGCGTGCTATCATTAATGATCGATGGTTTCCATGCCTTTATTGTTTGTCAGTCCATGTGGTGGAGGGAGCTGGAGGGTGCCAATATTATCCCTATCAGCTTGTAAGTAAGAATCTTGATAGGAACCCTATTTGGTGGCAAGATGGTTACTGCTGCATGTGGAAAACTACCAAAAAATAGGAAAGTTATTGCACAAGAAAAAGATACTTCTTGTGATTCAGTGAGATCGTGGTAGGAAAGTAGGATTCCATTTTGATATGTTGCTAATAAAGCCAACTTATGGTTTGTTACTTCTGCCCTACTCTAAACTATTGCATTCTTCCAGTTTCAAACCACCTGGGTTTTCTTTAGCTCATGATCTATCTGAAGATGTTTCTTCTTTGTCGAGAAGAATGTTTACAATTTAGCTGGAGAATAGAATCTGGGATTGACCATAATGTATCAGTTTCATTTTAGCTCTGCCATTCTTGTCTAGTTTCATTTTGACTTTTTCAAGCTGTCATCATTGTATAGATGTCTTGGAGACACCTGTAACTTTGTGGAATTAGAGACATTGATAAGAATGTTAAATTTCAGTTTCATTTTCAACATCAAAACATTAACTGCTACAAACAATAATGCACCTAGTTTCAGGAATTCAGAACTCTCTCACATATATCCTGTATTTAAGACTATATCTTCCAACCCCCATTATTACATTGATTTTGATATATCTCATTGCTAATTACTGGGCATGGTCTTGATATTTTGGTCGATGCATATTGTGTTAAGAATAACACAATATAATTCCTTGTACTCTATTGTAAAGAATAACAATTTGTGATCCTTTCTGCCTATAATTCTTTTCATAGTGTATACTGGTAGCACAAACCCATAATTGGATAGCATGAGAGAATCTAAATTGCTTCTTTTCCTTCATATTGTTTTCTGTCATCCTAACAAGTCATTGTTTATGTGGATTGTTTGGTTGCTGGCTCCATGATTTATAATATGTAAATATGCCAAACTAGAACATGCTTGATATGCTACTAGGTGCTACTTGATATGCCAAACAATCTTGTTTCTTCCTAAAATAGATGCCTTTGTAGATCATTCCTATCTGATAAATCATGAACACTGATGAAGCTGACTTTGTCATATTGTTATCTTTTCAACTCATTCATATTTCACCGTGAAGGATCATCATTCTATTTGTTAAGTGAATTAAGTGGTTAGACATCCATAGCTTCTCTTATGACATTTTATGGCAAAACAAGGATATGTAATTAACAATAATATGCTCAATTTTTCAGGTTGGAGAAGATGGGGGCTTTAGAAGTCCATAAATTGGTTAATGAGCACCAAGGGTGGCGCCTTCTTTCTTGCATTTGGCTACATGCTGGATTGATCCATGTAATTACCAATATGTTGAGTCTTCTCTTTGTTGGAATTCAACTTGAGCGAGAATTTGGATTTGGTATGTTGCAATTTAGCTATAATATCAGTTTTTCATTCTGACATGCAAACAATAATAAATCACATATGGCTTAAAACACCAATCAGATTGGGTATGTACTGGCTAGTACTTACCGGTCCGATCAAGTACCAGTAATTGTACGGATCGTTATGTACCACTATCTAAGCCATTATTCTTTATGGTGATACTAGACATAGGCCAGTATACTCTAAGTTCTATTTGATAAGGTATCAGAATCATTATCAGTGTGGAATTTAAAATCAATTATATCACATATTGGTGATTCTACAATTATGCATTTTTCTGATGCCCTACTGTCTTGAGCAGAATCAGCCGCAACAATCTGTAATTTAGAACTTTCTCAGTTTTTACTTTCTTATGTAGGTTGTATGCATTAATTTGCATCATCTGCCATTCTAACATGGCCAAGTCATAAGAAGTTTCAACCTTCGATTTTGTTAGCCTTGTTTCACTATTTAGCAGTATTCGTGCGTGCAGGTTTCATGTTGCATTTAGGAGCTTGTTATTGAGATAATGATCAAGATATTTCATTAAATTTGACAGCCACCTAGGTCCCCAAAATGGCATCTGTGATACCTGTAAGCAACATCTCTTTACCTATATCATCAAAACAACAGCGTGGTTTTCACAATAGAAGAATGGCAGTTTTGCTTTTCATATAATGTTATGCAATGCCAATTTTTATGAAAACAATATGAAAATGCATGAACTTATTTATCAGTTATGTAATTTGTCCTAAAGAGAAGGTCTTTGCTAATCGCTAGAGCTACATGTTTCTTTTTGAAATTGCATCCTGTAGATGCCAAGTAATTTAGCATTTGCAGGCCTTACTCCTAGTGGCCACTGAACAGGTGGTAGGTAATTTTAAAGATGATGATTGGAGATGATAGATTTTTGATGTAAAGAAGTAAAGAACATCCAGATTCCATCTTTGTTTGTAGAACTTGCTGTGTCAGGTTATTCCTAATTGTTGCCACTTAAGTTTCAAGATATGGAGGAGCTTTTAGAAGATAAGCTGGTTAAATTTGAAATTAGCAATACTAATTGTCCTCTAGCATTGTCAGCTTTCTACCTTTAGTTTCTTTTCCTTATACCAGGAATTTGGTAAAGATGGTATAAACAATGCTCTTGAAGGTACAATGAAGACATTGAAACTGATACCGAGCATACACCTAATATTTGTCTTTTGATCAGACTTTGGAGATGAGCGGGCAATAAATATTGTTGCTGCTTAGTTTATTCATTCTACGACATACGGAAATATTTTTATACGTAATCTACATGTTCACTTATAGATTGCTGAACATTTCATCTTGATAGATGAGAAAGAACAAAGGCCTCCGAAAACTATACCACAAATAACATATCTGATCTCCTCTTATTGTAACTGCCAATGTTGCAAAATTTTTTAGTGGCTTGAATTGTTTTCCTGTGTTACTATGCATCTATATCTTCACTTTGAGCTTTGCTTTCAGGATCATTTTATTCTTGCATTCTGCTTTGAACTCTTTGAATGGAGGACACCTTAATTTTTCTTTATCATTTTGCAGCAAGAATTGGCCTGTTATACATCATGTCTGGATTTGGCGGGAGTCTGTTGTCTTCTCTGTTTACTGCATCAAGGATCTCTGTTGGTGCCTCTGGTGCCCTGTTTGGATTGCTTGGTGGCATGCTTTCTGAACTTTTAACTAACTGGACAATCTATGCTAATAAGGTGATCTTGGAGATTTGTCATTTAAATAAATAGAAGCAATGATGCTGATACAATTTGGATCATATTTCTAATCCTCTTTGAATTTTATCTTCAGTTTGCAGCATTGTTGACCCTTATATTTATTATTGTAATTAATTTGGCTGTTGGACTCCTCCCGGATGTGGACAACTTTGCTCATATTGGAGGATTTGTTTCTGGGTTTCTTCTTGGATTTATGCTTCTAATTCGACCCCAGTTCGGGTGGGTTAGCCGAGAGAATGCTCTACCTATGTATCATTCAACCCCAGTCAAACACAAGCACAAGATATACCAATACATACTATGGATCACTGCAGCCCTCCTTCTGGTTGTTGGGTAAGTGATAGAGCTATGCTTTTCTTAATGCTGGGTGTTTTCTTGTACATTACTGTAAACCTTTGACTAAACTTATTGTCTGCATTAGTTCATCGGTGGGCTATCAGTGTATGTCTTCGATATATGCACCTTATAAGTAAGTAGTAGGGCAGATGCAAAACTGTGCCAAAAGTACATGTTGTCTTGTTTGTCAAAATTAAAATGAGAGCTCATAATCTAACTTTGACATGACAGACATGTTGAAACTTAGTATGTTGAAGCTTAAAACTGAGGCCAAACTACTAAATATACAGGTTCACCATCGGCCTCGTCATGCTGTTTCGAGGGGTTAATGCAAATGATTATTGTCCTTGGTGCCGTTATCTAAGTTGCATTCCTACGTCAAAAAAGAGTTGTTCATCGTCGCCCATTTATTGCTCGGTATGATGTTCTAACCTTTTTTGTTGCTTATTTATGTCTTCTTTCCAAACAGTGGCTACCCTTTGAATTTAATTCTGCCCAACATTCTTGATCTCGGTGATAACTTGTAGCTCAATGCTATTCTTAGAACCTGAAAACAGACACTCATGTCCCTGCATGGACCATGAAAACCCAGATTGGTCGAATGTAGTACCATTGTAGTTTTGAGTTTGAAAGAGCTGCAGATATTCTTTTAAATGCATTCCTATCTTTTTGGGAGAATCATACAGAGGTTTTATTGCCGAAAAATCCAAGTCAGGATATTTCAGGGAGGTTCTTTGGTGCCAGTAATGCTATCTTCATAAGTAGCTTTAGGAGTACTTCAAATTATAAGCTCAGCTTATTGGTGTTGGTTCTATTTGTGCTCAAGCCTTTCGACTGTTTCTGCAGTCATCTCAAGAAGGGAGCAACGTGAACTTGTCATGCGAAGGCAGCAGCAGAACCCACAGCTACTTCTTGCCCGACGCAACGGAAGCTCGATTACGGGAACTGTGCTCCCAGCTATGCAGTTGACGATGCATTTTTCGTTTCTATTCCTCCATTATTTTTAGTCCATTTTAGATTCTTTGTACACATGGGAAGCAATGCTTTCTTTCTATCATAGGGTGTTGCTTTGTGTGGCCCCATTAATTTACGGGTCGCTTCAATCCAATTAGATACCTGTAAACATCGAATAGCTGTGATGGAAACCATGCTCTTTGCGTGATCGACAATTAAACGAATGAAAGGAACCATAAAGCTTTGAACGTATCTCCTCTGTCATGCAATCTTTTGTTCTCTTCTGGTAAAGAGATTGGTACCCTACTAATAACACTAGCAAGAACATTAATTGTTGAATCAGCAGGTTTTCTTTGCTAATTTACTTTACCTTGATGCTGGTAGCTACACTTTATAATCCAAAGTGTGACATTCTAGAACATCATAAAGAAAATTTCAGTGAAACTAATTATGAATTGCTCCGTTCAAGTTATGATAAGAGAGCTTTATGGAAAAAGTTTATTCAACAACCAAAAAAAAAAAAGATACATGTAATTATTGATGTTCTCGGATGGTTGGAACTTCATGACCTAACGCTGCAGATTAAGAAACCAGTCAAGATGGTCTACTGGCAAAGTAGTAAACTTGTTTAGAGAAATGCGAAGCACATTAATGTAGATTACATCAACTCATTGACCACAAAACCATCACACTTTACAAAATCACAAACAAAAGCATTGCTTTTTGAGGTTTTGATGGATACACGGCAATCCAATGACTGAATGATGAGAAGTGAGCCAACCTAGGCATGAAAGCTGTGGCTCCATCCACCAAACTCTACTGTGTTCTCTTCTTCCATCTGAGCAATCCGACAAAAGACCCAGTCGTTAACTCTGCCCGCGTTGTAGAAGAAAGTACTACGGAAATTAGCATCAGAGATGGCATAATGTCGCCTTACCTTCGCGGTAAAAGTAACACCAACACGGATCTCTCCGCAATAGCTTCGGTCAGAAAGAACCACACTGTACTTGCTGGGGCGCAGCTCTCCGGTTCCATTCTCCATGCCCTGAGTAATCAGGTCTCCAACATGGATCCTGCAATGCGAAACACAACCAGTTTGAACCAAAACTTACTTGCTGAATCCAAGACACCATCGTACACGTTTTGTTCTTCAAAGAGAATCATGTTATTTTCCTCTTTTAAGAATACAAATTAGTTAATGTCTTGTCTATTGACTCAAATCTTTTAGATAGAATGACATTAAGAGTCGAAAGTCTTATGTTCAAATCTCATCTAGACCACACATTAATATATATGTATTCACTTAGAGAATTGTCATTAAGAATATATATCAGCTAATATCTTTCATCTACTAACTTAAGCTCTTAGATAGAATGACATTGATAAAAAAAAAAAATTTTAAGATGGTATCAAAACAGAAGGTTTTATGTTCAAATCTTATGCAAAATCGTACATCAGATAACATATATATATATCTCTGATCAATTCAAGTTTCACTTGGTGGGTTTGAGATGTGATCATGTCTCATCTTCTAGCTTCAACTTCTAAACGAAATGACAGTGATCAATAATTCAAGATGATCGATGGCCTACTTACGTGCTCTCACCGAGGAAATCATCAGCTGTGAACGTATCATGGTCCATGACCCTCATGGTGATCTTGTGCTGCTGATGATTGCCTGCGGCCGCCGAGTTGACCAAGAACTTGAACGTCTCGTTCCAAGATGGATTACTTCCCTGGCCTGCACCACCAGAATCTGATGTCTTACATAAGAATTGGTCAAAAGAAATCGTCACTCCCTCTTTAATTCATGGAATCAAGAGATTATTTTGTTTGTCGAGGAGGAAGAAGAAACAAGCAACTCATGTCACCAATTGGCAGCTCTACTTCTGCCACACAGGAGGCGTCGACTGACCTCGGGCAGTTTTGCTCTTGCGCTCTTGGCCTCTGTATTGAATCACCACGTACGGGTCGATCTTGCCTGCGGCCACCTCATGCCAATTAGACCAACGAGATATAGAGATCCGACGGTAGCACTGGATTGAGAGTTACCTATTAGATCGGTGTTCTTCAGCCCCTTGGCATCGATCAGCTGCACCTCCAATATGCCTTTCGCCATCTCTGCCTCGTTCCTCCTCAGATCTTTTTCCCCTATCGGAAACTATCGGAAGAGAAGGAATGGCATCTTAAGACCTGTCCAAGTCTGAACAAGTCGTCCCCTCCATTTTCCAGGTCAATCATGCACGCCCTCTCGGTGCTTCGAGATTCACATGCGGTGGATCTTGACGTAGGTGGACCGGATGCGGAGACTGACTTTGTCTCGAACCACTGACCAGGGATTCCACCAACCTCTTAGCAAATGACGGAGAGCCATGTCGAGAACTCACACGAGCAATCCGAGAGTCGCGTTCCAACAACTTTCTCCCTCGATGAAAGGAATCGATCGGGACGGGATTGGCGTGTCATCGACGGAACTACCTTCTTGGTCATTTCGTCGAACGACTCGAAGGCGAGGGCTCGCATCTTGGTTCATGCAGCACCCGGATACCACGGCGTCGTGGGATTCTCCTCCGTCCGGTCGTACAGCTCGAACTCGTTACCAGCGAACCCAAACGCATCTCCCCCATCCGATCGAACGGGCGCCTCGCTGTGTCAAAGCTGCCTCTTTTACCGGTAAGAGTGATGGGGAAGGCGTCTTTGGAATCGAGTGGCGGCGTCGTCGTTGGCGACTCGATGTGACATTGACAGCTGTAGTGACCATATCTGACATCATTTTCGGAACCGATGTTTTTTATTTTCTAAATTACGAATAAAATCGAATTGACAAAAAGTCGAGTTTCTGATTCGGACGCTTTTTTTATTTTTTTTTATTTTTTTTTATTTTTTTTTATATAAAAAAGCTTATAAATTTATTTTAATAATAATAATAATTTAAAATTATGATTTCGATCCTTATTTTGACCTAATTCGATTTCGATTGGAATCGTCACAAAGATCCAACATGTCTTATGTTACATCATCATTAGTTAATATATAAATCAAATAGTAATTAATTTTTTAAGAAGTTGAATTTTAAAAAAATAACTCCTCCTTTATTTTTTTTTATTCTCATTAGTATCTCTCATTTTTTGCATGTGTCCAAAAATACTTCTAATAGGACAATTTAAAAAAGTACACATCCATTATATTGGACCGCGATCCATTATAATATTTTTGAATAGGATTATAATATTTTTATACATATCAAAATAATAATAATAATAATAATAATAATAATAATTTTATTCAAAAACATTGTAATCGATATATAAGTCATTTTTTATGTTTTATTTTTAAATAAAAATATATCAAAGTTGGTAAGTTGGTTTGTATTAGATTCTGAATCAATTATAACGTGTTTATATAAGCTTAAAATATTTTGTAAAGGTATTAAAAATATTTTATTTAGTAATAAACTGATTCACTTATGGACCTGTCTTCTAATAAACGGGGGGACGAGAGAGTTTGTTCGTTTGGTCTATCTTATTAGGGATATTTTAGAATTAAAAAAATGATATACGGATGAAAAAAATAATTTTGATAAAAATATAAATATAAAATATTTTAATAATTTCAAAGCTCGTACGACGATCTAATTAGTAAATTAAACCGGTCTGATCCGTGATTTATAACTACGCTATGCTTTTGATGCCTGTTGGGGTCGACAAGATCTTCATGCTGCATTGAATGGCGCTGGGGAACACTTCGATGACGAATCCACTGCCTGTTGTCACTTCCAAAAGGAGGCGTAGATTGGGTCCATTGAGCATGAGTAAAGCAACAAGTGGTGTCGTCGTCCCTTTTGGTTAGGGTGAGAGTTGCAGGACGACATGTCCCTTCTTTTACCTCTGCAAAGTGAAAGGCCACCTTCCTTTGCCTCCTGAAGCATCGATCGTCTCTTACCTACATTTCATGGATGACTGCTCATCTTCTCCTTGGAACTCAGCTGCCATTACAACAGTTGCAATCTACTTACTGATCTCTCTGCCTCTGAGAGAGACCCACGATTCTGGTTTCTGTAATGAGAACAATGAATGGAACACAGTGAACTCAGTGTGTCACTGCGACTTGGTCGACGGGGAGGGTGATGCTTCGATGGCTGGGGAGGGCGAGCACGGCGGTGTGGTCCAGGAAATCTTTGAGGGCCACGACGGCCTCGAGAATTGTCCGCAGATCGTCGGCGGAGGAAAAGCCGGCCGCGCCATGCCGCCGCGCGGCGTAGACGTAGAACGTGAGGCATCCCTTCCGGAACTTGAACCGCGACATCTCGCAGCCGGCGAGCCCCCGGATGAGCTTCCGGTTGACGTCGCCCAGGGGGATCACGCGCGGCCACATCCGGTCCACCGCCGCCTTCGTGCTCTCGGAGTCGAAGACGAAGATGATCGCCTTGGACTTGGCGGTGCCGAGGCCGAGGGTGAGAGTGTGCCAGGCGTGGTGGGCGAGGATGGTGAAGTTGGTGGGCACGTAGGTAAGGGTGGAAGGGAGAGAAAGGGCCCGGCACTGGCCGACGCACGGAGGAGGGAGGTCCAGAAGCTGTAGTAGCTCAAGCGGCGCCGCCTGCCGGACGGTGAAGGACTTGACCACAAACTGGCCGCCGAAGCGGAGGCCTTTGACGTCGGCGCTCGACTTGAAGTGGGGCTGATCCGCTGCCGGCTTGTTCTTGGGACCCTTTTGCTGATCCTTCTCCTTGTGTTTGTGTTTCTTCCTCTTCTGCTGCTCCTCCTCCTCTGCCATGTTGGCTGCTTCAACGGGTCACTGGCCGCAGCTTGAAGCCTAGGGAGAGGCAAGGTGGTGATCAAACACCAAGTTCGCCGAAAGCAGGCGAACCGAGATCGTCACATGAACAGACGACTTATATCTGCCATCATAAATGGAGCAGAGATGAAGGAAACATGCAGTGGAATAATGCACATTAAGCCAATTCATACAACATAACTTTCATGCTTACTTTTTAATGAGTAATGTGGGAGCACCATAATGATCCATCATAATTTGCACAAACCATTTGCCCCTATCTTCTGTGGAGCAGCAAGACAATTATAGAACGGCAATATATATCACAAACTGAGCCATTGATTTCCCAAAACTATCATCATTCTGTACATCTGATAGATTTTTCTCCAGCTGAACAGGATAAATGCATCAAACTGAGCCAATGGTTGCCAATTAACTTTCCTCCACTTGTTTGTGGTGATGCACTAAGGGGACACCTTGAAAAAGGATGAACTAAGTAAGTACATGGTATTCTGTCCACCACATTCTAAAGATTCTTACCTTCCATCATGTTTTCATGTTGACTGCATGATGTATGAGAATTTAAATAGAAACTCCTAAAAGTCTCAGGTATCTCACATCCATTAAAGTCAAAAAGCACACCTTCATCCCAAATTCTCTTTAATCTCTTGTTTCCAAAGACCATGTATATGTCTTGCAAGATGACATAGAATCACATGAATTAGAAGTTTGACAAGGGTCTTCTCCAAGTCCTGCATTAAAAAATAGTTCATGATGCACAAGCAACAGAGCACATCACCACATGTTTCAGTCACTATGCTTGACCCAGCTGAGCAGCATCATCATCTTTTTTAAAGCTCCTTTAGACATCAATGAATCCAGTAAATGATGATAAATGTCCCCAAAAATGCCTAGTCAATTCTACCTGGAGAAGACCCACCACAGATCAACCTAATCTAATCAAGCCAAATCGAATCCATCCGGAGTTTCAGAAAAAATTAATCACAGGTAGACAACACTAATATCCAGTCAACACTATCTTCATAATTCTTCATAATTGCTACTTCTTTTGTTCATAACTCAGTCCTTACACATTGATCAAGGAAAAAACATTGACAAAAGACCAATGGCTTAAACTATAACTAAAATATACTTTCTAGGTACAAGAGGAGACAATTTTATACGAATATGTCCAAGTGCATCAAAATTAGTTCTACATCATGCTTCAGCAATCCATACAAGAAATCTGAAGCACAGTGGAGCTTCTTCAATTCTACTTCAAATGACAGACCCTAGTTAAACAATAAGTAGGTTATTGTATGCATCAAGAAGACTTGCATCGTATTGTAAAACCATGTTTAAAATCCCTGTTTAAAATACTATTAAGAACATAGAGGTTTTTGCATTTACCTAATACATAGCATATTTGCAGCAAATCCTATACACCAGTCACCCTTAGAGACAATCGAATAAGTTGTCCTCCTTTTATCCTCATCAAGTGATTCGTCATTGTTATCAATATCAACAGAGTTGCACTGTTTTCCTTTACTCGATGTCGCGACCTTTGAAAGATTAGGTGAGTCCAGACACTTTGTCAATTTCTCTTCTTGCGCTGGTGGCTCCTGCATCTATGCTTGGAAGATTTCTTCCCCTTTCTCAAGTGCAAGTCATCTGATCCATTGCTCTCTGAACCATTCTCGGAATATGCCCTCTTCTTCCTAGTTTGTTCATGCTCATCAGAGTCGCTCTCAGAGTCATTCCTCTGCGAATTCTTCCATTTATGGTGGTGGCGGTGATGCCTATCAGACTTCTCTTCTGACTCATCATCAGAATCATCTTTCCTATGCCTCCTCGTCTTCTTATCCTTCCTACTCTTCCTACTATGCTTATGCCGTGGTTTCTCCTCCCCGTCATCATCAGAACGCCTATGCCTCCTCCTCTTCTCCCTCTTCTCGTCCTCTTCTTCGCTATCGGGGTCGTTGCCCCCACCTGAGTTCTTATTGTCACTCCTCTTCTTGGATCTCCGTTGCCACCACTGACTCCTCTTCTTCTCTTCAGAATTGTCCTCCATCCTCTTCCTCGACTTCTTACTGAATCGTGCAGCGATGATCTTCTCAATATCTGGGTCAATGTCGGAGTCCGAGCTATCGCTCTCCTCTTCCTCTTCCTCGCTGCTTTCGGGCTCGAGTCCGCTGGACTTCTTGATCTGCTCGAAGGCGGTGTGGGCAGCGGCCTGAATGGCGTCGGCGTCCTTGTCCTTGTCGAAAACAGCGGAATCCTTGGCGCTGAGAAAGTTGCGGCACTGGAAGGTGAGGTGGCCGACGCGGCCGCACTTCCTGCAGGAGCCCCGGGCCTCGTTGGATCCGGAGCCGGTGACGCGGGCGAGGGCGAGGAGTCCCTGGAAGCTGGCATAAGCGTTCTCGGCGGCGGAGCCATCCTCGCCGGGGAGTGCGGATTCCTTGGCCGAGTCCTTGTTGGCGGGGGCGTAAGGGTCGTACCCGATGGCACTCTGCCATATGCCGTGGGTCTGCAGAGCGGCGCTGCTGTGCACCCGGTTGTTCGCCGGCATCCGGACGCGCCCCGCGGTCGCCGGCATCTTCGCAGATGGAAGCTAGGGTTTCCTCTGAAGGAGAGAAGATGAAGGGGGCGTGCGACGATTGAGACAGATGAAATCGGGGAAGAAAGACGACCCATTCATAGAGAGACCGAACAAACCGGTTCTATCAGAGCACCTTTTGAATCCGAACCCGAACCCGAACCCGAATCCGAATCCGAATCCGAATCGAACTATATGATTACACGGATTGGAAGAGACGGATGTGCAATACGCGGTGATTTGACAACCGCGTGAACATATCTTAACCCATGGGCACAAACTGCGAACGAGAAGACCCCTCTGAAACCTCGAGAACAAACTGAAGTGAACTCAACAATACTCAGATATCACATAATGTAATCATAATTTGTTACATATGACCAAATTTATTTGGCAATGACATGATGCAAGCGGAAAGCTAATGCTAGAAGCAAAGCAAGTCGAAATTGTTTACCACGCATTTAGAGGGTTCAATCATCAGCAAATAATAGAATTGATGCTAACTGATCTTGAATTCAGTGGCTGAACTGAGTTGTGACGGGTTCTAGAACGCTTAATCTGGAGTGGGAGCGCCCTGATTCAGCTCTGCAAATCTCATGCCAACCCTCATCGAATGCTTCAGAAATTTCTCGGCACACCTGCGAACGCATGTTTCTTCTTGCTTATCAAGAGATTTGCGACGGAAGGTGTCCACACATTCGGAAAAGCACCTCTCCACTAGTGTATTGTACATTCTTAAACTGCAAGACCGATGGAGACACAAGAATCAGACACAAGGTCCATCGAATGAATATAGCTAAAACAATTGGAAGTAAAATTTATTGATGAGCCTATCCACAGATTAAGTAGAAAGTGATACCACAATGCTAAATCAACAGCTTCTAGTAAATAAATAAAACCTATACTTGAATATAACTAAAACACAAAAATGGCAATCATTATCCTGGGAACTATATGGAACACCAGCAGGAAATTAAGATTACAATCACATATGCCACACAAATTTGATTCATAAGAGAAAAGTACAAACTGATGCATCATCCTGAGTTTTTAGTATATTGAAAAATGTAGACAGATGCCTCATACTATATCCATTGCATAAACCAGTCAGACATCTTATATGGCTTAGTCAATACAAACTCTAAGGACTAACAATAATGAATAAACCAGTAACTTATCCAATGTAAGGTTCCAGTCATAGATGGAGTGTGACTCCTATACACAAATGTATATCTCCCAACTACAAAGACAGTAACTGCTGAAGCTCAACTAGAATAATGCTAGAGGTACATGCAATTCCTCCAAAAATACTAAAAAGAATTGTAACAATCATCAATTCCCTTCAAACTACAGAAACGAAAATATAATACAGAGAACGAATCATTACTGAAGAAAGGAGGTATATGCATTAGAGTTTCAAATAGTCCTACAATTATCAGTTAATTGTCGTAAGACAGCGACTACAGTATTTTCAAATGGTTGTCTAGATTTAAAGGTAGTTCAGAAACAACAACATGATACAGAGAATGAATCCTTACTGAAGAAATGAGGTAAACACATCAGAGTTTCCAAATATCTCACTACTATCGGGTAAATTTCATAAGCAAGCAACTACAGTTTTTTCCAAATGGCTGTCGAGACAAAAAAGGTACTTCTAGTCTAACTAAGCTCTAGTATGATTCCATATGAAATAAATGTTAAACTTCATGTAACAAGAAAGATTATATTAAGCACATCTGCAAAAAAACAAAAAAGTAGTTGGTCATTGATGAGAATAATTGTCCAAACTATCTTGAAGCAGACAATTCAGGATATGTTTGTTTTACGATTTCTAGAACAATATGCTGCTTGCATATCTAGTCTCTGATTGGAAGCTCAAGTAGTTTTAAGTTAACCACAGAATCAAACCTAAGCACATAACATTTCAATCAGGGGTTACAAACTTGAAGCAGCTAGACTCAGACATGACCTGGATCCGATTTCTGGACAACATAGTACATGATAAAATCTCAATCCCCTTTTTTTCAGACAACCAAGACCTAACTCAAGTTGATCAGGATTCCCTACAGCAACAACATAACTAATCATTAATCATACATTCATGTAAGCTAACAAACAGATGCGCTAAATTCATACTATAGGAAAAAACTACCCTTTTACTATAGTGATGACATGTAAAGCTGTGAATCAAGGGCCAGAGTAAAAAACATCCTATATAGGTGTAAGTGTCTTGACCCTCCACAATCCTTGCATCAGCAGGAGCCTTGTGCACTACACTGTCTAAAATACTCATACGAATTACAGAGACAACCAAAATATTCATCCACACAAAGTGTAGTTGAACCACAGCAACCCATAATTCCACCACTCGTTTCTAGAAGAGGATGAGCATTTGCATCATGTTAAGGTTGCTCATACATGACCTATGTAACCTATGCCTCTCTGTGTGCACTAGACCTTGCATCAGCACAAGCCTTCTCCATCAGACTTGCTCTTTTATGTTCTAGGAAGACGCAGTACAAAGAAAAACAAAAACCAAGGCTTCTTGATTCCTACTACAACAACCCAAATAAATGCCTTACTATGTTTGCTGCATCTGACAGTATCACATTCGCATAGGAAATCACAATAGCCAGCAAATAAAACTTTGTTGGTTCCTCTTTTCATCAAATATATCCACCTGACAAATTTGTTTCTTTTCCTTGATTCGTTCTACAACAACCCAAATAAATGCCTTACTATGTTTGCTGCATCTGACAATATCACATTCGCATAGGAAATCACAATAGCCAGTAAATAAAACTTTGTTGGTTCCTCTTTTCATCAAATATATCCATGTAACAAAATTGTTTCTTTTGCTTGGTAATGTCACCATACACTTTTTACCATATTCTAGCAACATCGTGAGGCAGACAATCATGAAGCAGCAGCAAATTCACAGAAACAAGGGTCTTTAACTGTGCTCTTCATTTGCCTCTTTAACTCGGTTTGCAGTAGATCTAATAATCAAGTAACTGAACTAATGATTCGTTGGATATTATCGATCATCCGATAAATTGCCTGACGTTAAGAACACTCGACGCGTCCAAAAAAGACCGAAAATAAACAAAGGACGAAGAAGCAAATATCTGATGGTGAAAGCGGAGTTGGAAAGACCTGTCCCGAATCTGGAGCTGGTCTATCATGGCGGACATCCTGATCTTGTCCTCCTCAGGGAGAGACTCGAGATCTCCGAGCATGCTCTTGTCCATCGCTAAGCGTCGCCTCTTCTTCCAGCCCTCACTCCAGAGGTTTAGGGGCCGACGGACGGGAGCTTGGCGAGAAAAACCCTAGTCGAGCGAGCGACCGTTTGGTCTAAAAACGGATCGAACATTGCTCGTACACCCGTACCCGCTTTAAATTGGTAACCATGAATACCCCCATGTAACGGACCCTCTAAAAACGGGTCGGGCATAGATCATATACCCGTACCCGCTTTAAATTAGTAACTGAGTCATTGTTATTTTACCCGCTTTAAACTTTGGGTAATTAAGAAAAAAAAAACCTCAGCAATGGGGATTTATTTACCTCTGAAATATCTAAAAATATCTAAAAAAACTTTGAATCATTTATTTTAAAATATCTAAAATATATATATTTAAAAATGATAAAAATATCCTTACTAACCACTGACAGTTTTATTTTTTTTTTTTATTTTGGTGTTAAACCAAATCTGTTTTTGAATATGATTATACCAATCTAATTATTTTTTTACTTAACTAAAAATATTATAATTTTAATAATCTTATCATATTTATTAATTTTTTTATAAAAAAAATTAAAAAATTAAAAAATTATAATTTTAATAATCTTATCATGTTTATTAAAATTTTATTAAAAAAAATTAAATTTTTAAATATATATTTTTAAAACATGTTAGGGCTACAATATTTTTCTCACACCTACAAAAACATGACAAAAGAACTTGTCAAGTTACATACAGTATTTATATAAAAGCACTTGATCGATCCAATATAAGGGTGAGTACTACTTTTAAATATTTTGTCAAAAGTAATTTTAAGACTAAGGAAAAAACAAAAAGAGGATATATTTTTCGAAAAAGTTCAAAATGAGAGGTTTTTTTTATTTTTTGTTGCGGATTAAATTTCGAGTGTAATAACAATTTTGAGTCATAGAAACAAAAAAATTACAATTTGAAGTCAAACCCGCACCAGTCTTTATTGTTACAGCTCTACGATTCGTTGCCCCCATTTCCAACGACTTCGCGGCGACGGCGGGCGATGGGAACGCCGTGGACTCTCTTCGATCCGTATCTCCTCCTCTTTTCTCTGGTTCGTCTCCTCTCCCTCTCCCTCTCCCTCCCTTCTCTCGTTTCCACTTCCAAACCCTAATCCCCTCCGGATTTGTTGCTTTACATGGATCTCCCCTTACGACCTAGTGCGATCGCAGGTGCTGGTCGCAGTGTTTGGCGTCGCCGCTTTCTTCCTCGAGCACATGAGAAGGATCGGTTGCGAACATTCGTAATCCGCCCTTTCCCAATCTCGACAGTCCGCGTCTTTTCTTTCGATGTTTCTTTCTACTTAGCGCGGCTGTTTAATTTCGGTTTCCTTTTTCCAGACTTGAAAGAACCGCTTCTTCGGATGATTTCTTCGAAGATCCGAACTCCCTGAAGAAGGTATTAGCGTCAATGACCGTTATCTTTCTTGAATTTGTACCTGAAATTTCCACTTAGACATCAGGGATTCTAGATGCATTAACTACTTGACACTGAGAAATATTGGATTATTCGTCACGATATCATCATCACACAATGAAGTTAGTCACACAGAATTAGACGAGGAAGATTCATATAGAATTTGCACTTAGTTGAACTTTGTGGTTGTTGGTTCGGATACGTTTTGTGTCGATATATCTGATTGAGTGGGTACATGCAGCATTGTCTATGGCGCAACATTGTAGTATGATATTATGTCATAGAAATTCGAGAATGATGTTTCAGGCCTATTGCTAGCTTGAATGAAAAATCTCTGATTTGTCTGTCAATCCTTTTATTTTTGTTAGTTAGCTGGAATGTGCTTTCCTCTTGCGTTTTTAGTGACCAATAAGTCAATTAGTTCCTTTGAAGTGTAAGAAAGATGTTGTCAAGAACAATTGATTGATTAAAAAAAATGTGTTCCCTGCACATGGAATTGCATCATGAGATTATTCATAAGTTTCTTAACTGCTTTAATTTGGCACTGTGTAGCTTGTCATGTGTTTCTCATTATTTGATAACGTTTCAAAGTGCTTCCTTTCCTGAGAACATGGTGTCTTGTTTTATTGTGTTGTTACAATGAAGCTTTGCTATACCATCAAACTTTGTCACCTTGGCTTTGTACTGTCTAGTTTTTTAGCTGACTGCTTGCAGAACTACCTGCTATATTTTGAATATGGGTTTCTAGTTTCATTTCAATTTTTACATTGACTGACTATTTCTTTGTCACCGTATTGTTCTTGTTATACATTTGAATTTGCAACATGGAAGGGTAATAATTAAATGGAAGCATTACACTTTGATGCCATGTATGCTGAAGAAGAGAGACAATAAGCAGAAAAAGGAAAAGAACAAGGGAAACAAGATGTTGCGAGTTACTGAACACATAAATATGGTTATTTGCTTATATCTGTTATTAATCCTTGATAATTTGTTAAAAGTGCATGAATATGCATGAAATTGATTTGTAAATTTTGACTGGAAACACAGAGAGTTAAATGAGGAAAATGATAAAATGAGCACAAGGTTGATATAAGAAATATATCTGTGATAATTGTGATATTTTACGATGTTGTTGGCTTGTGGCCTTAGTTTTACCAACCACACAGCTTCAAATTTTCCTATTGTTTCATATGTCTTGATGTATAGTTATCGATGATGAATTTTTCCTATCTAGGGAGTATTACTTTGCTACGGAAAATAGTAATCTCCAGATGATCTGCTAACTTCCAGTTGGGGACCTCATTGTTACTATTGGTATCTTATGATGGCTGCTTCAAATAGTTCTACAGAAATCCTAACCTTCAATTGTCTATGGCAGGTCCGTTGTCCCTCTATATTTGATCAAGCTGAAAAGTACATATCTCTGATTATTCCTGCATTCAACGAGGAGCATAGGCTTCCTGGAGCTTTCGCTGAGACCATTAAGTAAGTGGACGAATGTCTTGTTCAGTGCACATTGGCTAAGCTGCTGAAAATTTTTTAAATCTTCATCAGTTACACAATTTTTTCATTAATTCAATGGAAATATCATGTTAATCGTTATGGTAATATATTGAAACAACACTTCCAGCAAAGGACCTTATGAGATCATCATTAAAGCTTGGTTTTCAATGATTCTTTGGTTAAATAATGTCATCTACCTCTGATAATTTTGCTGCTTATGTACTTCTATAACTGTTTTGTAGCTATCTCCAAAAACGTTCAGCCTCAGACAAGTCCTTTTCGTATGAGGTATGCAAAAGGACAATAATGGTTCTGTCGTGTCATTTGCTTCACAGTCAGTGATCTTGATATCTATATGCCACTAACATTTTCCCTAAATATACCACTAATTGATATGCCAACCTTAAATAGTTGGGACTTACGGCCTTATTGTTGTTGTTGTATACCATTAATTGATATGTTGGGAACATATACTCTTATAAGTTTCATCTTATTAATCTTTCTTTCTAGTATTTGCATTTTGTAGAATTACATATCGCTGGCTAAGCCAAAACTTTTCCAGTACCAAGAACTATGCCTTGTTTATATCATTTATTTTAGCAAACATTCATCCAGGGAAACAAGCAATGATTTTAGTAATTTTAACGTTTGACTGGTTATAGAAAGGGGGAAGGGGATTTCATTATAGTCAAATCTTTTATTTTTGGAATGCATGCTGTAGTTTGCTATTTTACAGAAGCTGGTAGATTTTCTAATCTTTAATGGTAAGACTTTAGACCCTGTTAATCTTCTTAATCTCAAATCAACTTCATGGTAGATTTATCTAGCACTTGACCATATAACATAAAGTAACCTTCATCACTAAAAAATGTCTAATTGTCTACCTAGAATAGCAGCACCATGGAAGATTGAGAAGCTAATAATTATATCTAAACATTTTGGCAGAATAGTTTCGTTCTTCATGTTTACTTTTCTTTGTTGATAGATCAGGTAATAATCTTGGGATACCATTAATTTAGAGGTAGCTGCATGGAAACCACAAACATTTTCGATTAGAGGCTGTGATGCTCCTGTAAAGCAGAATTTAAAGCAGATATTTGGATACTGAAGTTGCACCTTGAGCTTAGAACATTAAACAATACCAATGTAGCTGCCATGTTAACCCCTCAAAAGCAACGTATTTTTATATAGAAAGCATCCCGAAGGGATAGAACTTTTAGAAGTAATCTCAACTGTTGCTTACGCAGCCATTTGTCAGATGTGGACAATATACACTTAATTAATTAAGGAAGGAGAAAAAGAATGAATAAGGTTACTGGAAAAAGAATAACAGGATAGAATGCAATGATTAAGTTGGTTTTGGATCAGTTTTAGCAAAGATTAAGTTCAAGAGATGCACCATAGTGAAGTGCTTATGCCTCTTTGTTTTGAAAAAACAAATGCAATGCCGAAGATATGCTCTTATCGGTTGTGCTAAGTTAAATTGTATAACATAGTTTGATCAGTGTGTCAAGGTGATATTTTATTTTTTTGTTCCTTGTGATGGCATGTGTTGCATGAAGTGCAATGCTAAAGTAATTACTCAACTTCGCATGATCAGAGTACTATATTGGTGATAATATCTGTATCTTCTGTTCCTAGGCTGTCTTATGCATCACCCTATTGCTTTTAGTCACTCTTCACTTCTCATAAGTCACTTGAACGGCTTTTCTGAAAAAGGATGATGGGTCCATCGATTCTGTTTCCTTGAATCTGCTTCTTCACAGGTGTTGATTGTTGATGATGGGAGCAGTGATCGGACATCAAATGTAGCTTTTGATTTTGTTAGGAAATACAAGATTGAAAATGTAAGGGTTTTAATTCTTGGGAGAAATCATGGAAAAGGTGAAGCTATAAGAAAGGTGAGTCATATATGTCCTGCTTGTCTCTTTTGCTCGTGGTAGTGAACAATTTTGTTTTTGACTTCTAGTATTGTACTTGTAGTCATGGATATATAATTCATGATGTTTGAGCATTTTGTGATAATCATTTGTGATGCTAGGTAGCTAAGTTGTTGTACCTTTTTCAACACTGACCAGTTGCTGCTTCACAACTCTGTGAAAGCATTGTTAAACAGGGAATGCTGCATTCACGTGGTGAATTACTCCTTATGCTCGATGCTGATGGAGCAACCAAAATAACTGACCTGGAAAAGCTCGAATGTCAGGTTGTCTAAGCACTAGGGTGAAGTATCATCACTGGATGATGTTTTCACTTACCATGGGAATGACGACAGCTTTTATTTTTATTGTTAGATTTGCACATTAGCCGAGAAGGTTAAAGAATTGAATCCCGATGATCAGAGTTTTAAGTTATCTGATATTGAAGTTGCTGCATTTGGTTCTCGTGCTCATCTGGAGAAACAGGCTCTTGCCACGGTTCATTTCCTTTTCCTCTTAATTTTTTGTTAACCTTTCCTTTTCTTTTCCTCAGCTGACCATTCTATATTGTTCTAGAGGAAGTGGTACAGGAATCTTCTCATGAAGGGCTTCCATCTAGTTGTTCTGTTGACTGCTGGTCCTGGAATCCGTGATACTCAGGTACTTTTCTTTACATCAACCTCAACACACACAAGGATTTTCTGCCTAAAATGATGTTAATGCTATGACTGCTGACATCGTGGACCCTTCTATAAACGTGAGAAAATTTTGTTAGTGGTCTTTCCTATTTTACGTAGATCCTCATGTCTGTTGCAGTGTGGCTTTAAGATGTTCACACGAACTGCTGCCAGGAGATTGTTCACAAATATGAGACTAAAAAGGTACTTAATTCCTAGAAGTGTTCTTGCTTTTGTTGATATTCAGTAGACTTTTTTTAATGTGGTTCTTTTTTCTTGAAAAGTTGGTAGCATTGAGCTGCAGATAACATATACCAAATTTTTGCTAATTGGACGAAAATTCAAAACCCATAAAGGATTAGAAGAGTGGTGAAAATCAATCAGAAGTTAGATAACAGTATAACCCTGAAGTTATGAGAAGTATACTGATCACCAACAGACATGGTGTCCATGACTGCTTTTGTTGGTTAAACATTTAAACTGGATTACAGCAGTACTATGTTCGTGATTGTCCAATCCGGCTTTACAATCATATTACAGAGGAAACTCATTGCTTAAAATGTCTTTGGGAGTTCACAAATATTTTGATCAGTTTCATCTTGGAAGTGATTGCTAAGCATTCAATTGTGTATAATCATTTTTCTTGAGATAACTCGGGATATAACCTTGTTCAGTATGTACTTGATATTGATGACTTAATCACCATGGTCTCTATAACCTAGGGGTTTCTGGTGATTGAGCAACCTGGACAAATAACAAGAGAACTTCTGACCGTGCTGAGTTCTATCAACTTGCATCTATTTTGGTTTCCAGGTTTCCCAAATGTTTTAGATCGAGTTTATATTTATATGGCTCTTTATTTTAGATTACAAGGCATGGCATGAATGAAGCCATTAGAGGGATATGTTGGCTGAGTCAATCTGAAAATCTATTTCTGCCTTGACTGAATTCTTTAGAGTTATGTTTGATGCTTATTAGCATGGAATGTTTTGCCAGTCGTCCAGGGCAAGTGCCTTACACAGCTATGGCATGACATTCTACGGTGGCATATAGGTATCGGCATATGCTCCTATGCCATGAAATGTCAACCTTTGATCTAACTATCTCATAGTTGTTATGATGAAACTTTCATTTTTCTATTATTTGGTGATTCATCATATTATATACTGTTTGAGTTTGTTTGCCCTTCTTACTTCATGAAATTGATAAATTTCATTCAGTTGAGCAGTGTACTAAGAGAGTATATGGTATTTGTATGAAATGCATTTCCATCTCATGCAGGTGGTGCTTTGATGTTGAGCTGGTCTACTTATGCAAGCATCTCAGCATACCAATGATCGAGGTCTCTGTTAACTGGTCTGAGATTCCAGGATCCAAAGTGCGCTTGACTAGTATCATTCACATGCTTTTTGAGCTTATTCTGATTCGACTGGGTTATGGGTTAGGCATATGGAAAATACACACCTGATATGTGTTTCATCTCTTGAAAGGAGGGTAGGATATCTTCCAATTCTCTTGGTGAAAACACAGATGGAGTTAGCAGGAATGAAGAACATGTGACATGGTGCCTGCGCCATTTTGTCAACCTGGCACTCCAAATGAATCTGACTAACGTTTTGCGGCTATTTTACACATCTGAGCATCTGTTCTTTTGAGGGATTCTTTCTGAATCATGACTTTCTACATCAAGAAATTTTAACTCGAAAGAGCAGCATAATTTCAGTATAATGCACTTGATTTAAGTTGATGCTTTATGGTAATAAAGTTTTGTTTGTTTTAAGGTGGTCATCTGTTAAGAGAAAATGTCATTGATATTTTGGTCAGGTCGACGTGATTCGGACCCGTGTGAGCAGGATTGTCTAAAGTGTCATCGAGGTAAAATTATTATACTCCTAATGTGTCACCTGCATGAAGATGGAAGTCGGGAGAGGTTTTTCGACTTGATTCTTTCGACACTCAAGTTAGTAATCCGAGATCCTTAGGTTCTAATAGTTCAAAAGGAGTTTTTTACATTGAGTTTAAGATTTTTTTTTATATCTTAGGAGAAGGGAGTTTATGATTGTTTTTCTCGTGATAATAGGTGAGAAGGAAGTTTATAATTGTATTTTTTGTCATAAAAGATGAAAAGAAAACTTGTTATTGTCTTTCTTATCATAATGGATAAGAAGGAAGTTTGTGATTGTCTTTCTTGTCGTAATGGAAGAGAAGGAAGCTTGTGTTTGTCTACTTTGAATTGGTAGATGGGTGGAGGGTGATTTGGATCTCATATGACAATCACGTGTCAGTCGACATTGTATTCTTTATCATTTGCCTCCTTCAAAGTTGTGTTTCAAGGCTCTTATGGGAGGAGTTTGAAGTGTATCATTTAGTTCATTTGACATGGGAGCATTCGGGATCTCGTCTTACAGGTCGGATTTTCCTAATTCAAGTGTCTCGGGCACATTTGGGCTCGTGTTTTTGTCATAGTGGGTTTTTCTTGGCGTGGGTCGAATTTCTCGACTCATGCATATCTCAAGCACATTAGCCTTGTGCTTCCGTCGTAGTGGATTTCTCTTCACATGAGTCAAGTTTTTCATACTCATGCATCTCGGGATGCATTTGGCCTTGCACCATCATCGTGGCAGATATACCTTGGCGTGGGTTGTGTTTCTCGACTCACACGTCTCTGGTGCATTTGGCCTTGTGCCTCTGTCGTAACATATTTTTCTTCACGCAAGTCAAGTTTTTTCGACTCATGTCTCACGTGCATATGTCCTTACGCCTTCATCATAGTGGATTTTTCTTCATGCGGGTCGGGCTTTCCCGACTCATACGTCACTTGCGCATTTGGCATTGCGCCTCTGTCGTAGCAAATTTCTCTTCACGTGGGTTGGGTTTTCCCGACTCGTGTCTCGAGCGCATTTGGCCTTGCATCTTCGCCATAGTGGATTTACCTTCACGCAAGTCCAATTTTCTCGACTCATGCATCAAGGGCGCATTTGGTCTTATGCCTCTGTCATGGCAAATTTCTCTTCATATGGGTCAAGTTTTCTTGATTCACGAATCTCAAGCACATTTGGCCTTACATATCCGTCGTAGTGGATTTCTCTTCATGTGAGTCGGGTTTTTCTAACTCACGCATCTTGGGCACATTTGGCCTTGTGTCTCCGTTGTAACGGATTTATCTTCACGTGAGTCATGTTTTCTCGACTTACACGTCTCGGGGCACATTTGGCCTTACACCTCTGTTGTGGCAAATATACATTAGTGTGGGTTGTGTTTCCCGACTCACGCGTCTCAATCGCATTTGGCCTTACGCCTCCATCATATTATATTTCTCTTCATGCGAGTCAAGTTTTTCCAACTCACGTGTCTGTCTCGAGCGCATTTGGTCGTGGATTTTTTTCACGCGAGTTGGGTTTTCTCAACTCACGTGTCTTAGGCGCATTTGACCATGTGCCTTCGTCGTAATGGATTTACCTTCATGTGGTTCGGTTTTCCTGACTCACACGTCTTAGGCGCATTTGGCTTTGCGCCTCCACTGTAGTGGATTCTTCTTCATGTAGGTCAGGTTTTTCGACTCATGCATCTCGGGCGCATTTGGCCTTACACTTCTGCTGTAGCAGATTTCTATTCACACGAGTTGGGTTTTCCTAACTCGCGTCTCAGGCGCATTTGGCCTTGCACCTCCCCCGTAGGAGATTTACCTTCACACGACATGTGTCTCGGGCACATTTGGTCTTGCGCCTCCGCCACAGCGGATTTACCTTTACATATAGGTTGGGTTTTCCCAACTCATGTGTCTTAGGCACATTTGACTTTACGCCTTCATCATAGCGGATTTACCTTCATATAAGTCAAGTAATCCCGACTCACGCGTTTTGGGCGCATTTGGGTCCTCCCTCCATCGTGACAAATTTCAGGTCCTTCCGTTGTGGTAGGCTTCAAGTCATAGTAGATTTTGGGTCCTCCCGTCATGGCAGGCTTCAAGTCCTCTCTCCATCGTGGCTGATTTCAGGTCCTCCTTTTATTATGGTGGATTTCGAGTCCTCTCGCCATGGCGGGCTTCAAGTCCTCCCTTTGTTGTGGTAGATTTTGAGTCCTCCTACCATGGTAGATTTCATATCCTTCCTTTGTCATGATGGATTTTGGGTCCCCTCAAAGTTGCGGGCTTCAAGTCCTCCCTCTGTTGTGACGAATTTCGAGTCCTCCTACTATGGCAGGCTTTACGTCCTCCCTCTGTCGTGGCAGGCTTCAAGTCCTCCCTCTATCATGGCAGATTGCATGTTCTTCCACCATGGTGAATTTCAGGTCCCCTTGTTATGACGGTCTTCAAATCTTTTGTCCATCGAAGTGGATTTTAGGTCCTCTTGCCATGGCAAGTTTTGGTTCCTCCCACCATAACAGGCTTCAATTCCTCTCTCCGATGTGGTAGATTTCTAGTCCTCTTGCCATTGTGGACTTCAAGTCCTCCCTCTACTGTAATAAATTTTGGGTCGTCCCTTTGTCGTAGCAGATTTTTGGTCCTCTCATTATAGCGAGCTTCAAGTCCTCCTTTTGCCGTGGTAGATTTCGAGTTCTCCCTCCATTATGACAGATTTTGGGTCCTCTTGCTGTAGTGGGCTTCAATCCCTCAGACACTCTAAGTAAGTAATCCGAAACGCCCAAATATGAGTTGGAGTAGTTCAAAAAGAATCTTTTGTATTGGATTTAAGATGTTTTTTTTATATATTAGAGAATAAGAATATAATTTATAATTTTTTTTAATTTATATTTAATTTTTTTATATCATAATGGTAAGAATGAAGTTGGGGATTGTCTTCTTGTTAAAATAAAAAAAAGGAAGCTTGTGATTGCTACGACATGTTTTGAATGTTGTCGGGTAACGAGCTGATGGTTTAATCTAAAAAATAGGTACTAAATAAGAAGATGTCACGAACATGTGTACTTCACGAGGCCAAAGACTCCTTTATTGGGCACAAAATGTGATGATGACATTTCGTTCTCGGCTTCTTGATGATAACATTCACGTCACTAGGAATATATTCTTAATTATTTAATGTTTTCATATGAGACAGCTTTCAAGATGGCCCGAAGAAGGGAAAGACTTGATAGTTATATATATATATATATATATATATATATATATATATATATATATATATCCAAATAGGCAGAATCCTGAAAATAATATAAAATGAAAAGAATTAGTAAGCATTGTAATTAATATCAAATAATTTATTTATTTATTTTTTAGAGGGGGAAAAAATATTGTATTAAAAATTAAATCGAAGAGTACAAAATTCTTGTAAGATTGTAGTAACTAGTTTTTTTATGCAAAAAAAAATAGTTTACATAATAAGCATCAAAAGAATAATGATTTATCTATAATAATTTTAATATATTTTTATAGTTAACCTGAAAACGTTGATACGAAAGTAACCCAATACATGAGGGTTTCTCAATATATGGAGGGGTGCGTTGACCGCCTCTCCACCAATGAAGTCACGTGTGTCGCCTCGACACCTGCGTGGGGTCCCAACACCGCCTTCACGGGTGCAGTCACCGCCGCCCTCTCGCCCCGTCCCCGTCTCACCACCCTCTCCTCGCTTTCTCTGCTCCCAAGAAAAGAATACAACAACCGCGGGAGCCACGAGGCTCCCCCGCCCCACAAATCCATCCCCCCG
Source organism: Musa acuminata AAA Group (assembly GCF_036884655.1). Lineage (NCBI taxonomy): Eukaryota > Viridiplantae > Streptophyta > Magnoliopsida > Zingiberales > Musaceae > Musa > Musa acuminata. Next base: position 17,593,679 of record NC_088347.1, on the reverse strand, counting down.
AGTCGAACCATCGATCGAGAGAGGGCGAGCGAATCGGAGCGGAGCGACCCTCGTCCGTCGATGCTATGCAGTATCACGCCTACAACCGCCTGGGGAGCGGCGGGGGCGGGGGCGGCGGCGGAGGGGGGACGCCGTCTCCGCCGGCGTCACCGCGGAGGTCGCCGAGGATCCACCGGAGGGCGGGGAAGGGCGGAGGCGGGGGTAGGGCGGCGCAGGGGGCGCCGCGCACCATTGCGCAGCGGATGGCGTGGATGCTCCTCTCCTTCCTCCTCCGGCGTCAGGCCATCTTCCTCTTTGCGCCGCTATTGTACGTCGCCGCAATGCTCTTCTACATGGGCACCGTGCCCATCGACAGCGTGCCCCGCATCATCTCCCGCTCCGCCCCCGGCTCTGTCTACCGGAGCCCCAAGCTTTACGAGCGCCTCCGCCCCGCCATGGATGCCGATAACTCCTCCGACGGGGTCAGTTATTGAAGCCTAGTTAACGCTCTTCTGATTCTCCTGCTCTGAATTGATTTGGATCCGCGCCCCTTTTTCTTCTTGTATTTTCTTTGGGTTTGTCTCTTCTCGGGAGTTATAACGCTGCGGTTTCTATTTTGGATCATTTAGATTCGTGGTGTTGTCAGATTTTGCATCTTTCCTGCGAACCTAAGAGATGCCTAAGCATGAACTGATATGGAACGATCATAACCTCGCCGGTACAATTGCTTCATCGCATCTTCAATGCCCATAATTGAGTTGGAACTCTTGTCCAGATTGTAAAATGACAATGCAGCTACTCTAGATGTTTCCTGATAAAACCTAATTCATCAAGCATTGATTTCTCTCTCTCTCTCTCTCTCTCTCTCTACTGTGCCAGGTTCAGCTCTATAAGATTTTTGTTCTGCCATTCATTATGCTTATGGTAGGATCCATGTGTTGTGGTACTTATGGCTATTAAAGTCGACTAGGGATCACCAGTAAAAGAATCATATGGTGTCCTTATGCAGCTGTAAAACTAGGAGCTAGAAGTTTTCACTTGAAGATGATGTTATCACGACAGTAGGCATGAAATAGCAGTTAATGTTGATGATGTATACAACATAGGCTGATCTAGGATTCCGTGATCTCCTTTCTCCACACCTGTCATCTCACCACAACAGGGACACACACACAATAGGTAAGATGCAAGAACAAAAGAACTCTAGTTAGACTTCTCTGCATCTGAAATAAAATAGTGTTGATAGTTTCTTTCTTTTGTATGCATGTTCACATACCAGAATTGAAAAAGTTTAGTTTATCTCATTGCATATCTTCAAAACTAAACATGACTTTCTTTCTCTGTCCTTTTAACTGAAGGCTGGGCTCCTGTCTACCATTTTAGCTCATCATAGTTCGATGCCAAAATTGTTGAATGGTGTCATTTTTTTTAGTTACTAATATACTGGAGAGAAGTAATTGAGCTAAAGATTATAAATAATGCTAACTCTGTCAGAAAAACACATGATGCCAGCAAAATGAAAAACAACATGTGTTTAGGCATCCAATGGTCTACATGAAAATAATCCAAGACATTTGCAAATGAAGGGCATGTTCCAAAACGTATATTTCTAAATTGGAACCAATTGAAAGTGATGCCCTAGGAGAATAAGGATAATGTTATATCCCGGATGCACTTCAAAATACTTTTTAGGCATTGGAAGCAATTGGAAGTCAGATGTACTTGTGTTGGATTTAGCTGCACCTGTTAATACAAAGTTGATAATTATTCTCATGTCTCTCCCACCAAATAATGTTCATTTTGACAATTTAATTTTTTTCATTTTCATTTATTAATACTAGTATGGATTATGATTTTTATTGAAACTATATCCCCTTGTTGATGAAGTAACTCTTGGTAAAAAATTTCAGCTAGTGACTAAAAAATATTGTATATTTTTGTAGTTAGCAACTGTGTGGAAGCACTCTTTCAAAGGTGGCGGGTGGCGACCCTGTTTACACACATCTAATGATGGTACAGTTACTCATTGAATCTTTCTATTGCTCTTTTTTTCCTGGAGAATAATATCTAACGCGTTAAAGAAAGTTCACTTGTGCTTTCAAAGAATAGCATAACAAATTTTATAACTCATTGATGCTCCTGATTCAGTACTTTATCTTGAAATATTATGTAGTAATTACTAAGAATTGTTTTTTTAAATGATCCTTTGATCTTAACTTTTAGATTAATATTAAAATACTTAATGGAGTTCCTTTATCCTTTAATGCCAAGATCTAATTTGAGAGATAATCATGATATTCTTTTAAGATCTATTGGTAAAGAAAAGGTGAAACTACAAAACCACTTGGAATTATATCATTTTCTTGGATGTCTTGAGGTATTCTTTCTGGAACACATGCACTAGAAAGAGGATTATACTGTGGAATGCCCTATTGTATGAGCCATAAAAGTAATTGAACTGATTGTAACCACAAACTTATGACTTATTTAAGAACAGAAAAATATACTTGTAATCATGGTTTGCAGTACCGGTCCGTACCGCCCGGTATGGGCGGTACGTACTGGTCCGATAGACTTTCGGTACGCGGACCATATGTTACCATTCCGACACTGTAGTAGCACTGTAGCAGCACTGTGTAACTGTAGCACTGCTACAGTGCTCGGCACGCCTGAATATACCGCTCGGTACACCTGGGTGTACCGAGCGGTATACCGTACCGTACCGGTACCGAGCCCAGATCAAAACTCCGGTACGGTACGGTATTACGAACCTTGCTTGTAATCTCAGCTTAGCATTATCATGCTATGTTAACTATGTTAAGAAGTGTTAATTAGGGGCATACAATTCTTGACAAGTGTGTCCCCAATGAACTTGTACATGTGTCACTCAATAAGCACTTAAATAAAATCTTACTATTGCTTCAAAAATTAATTATTTGATTTAGAACTGGAAAAGAAACTAAACTTAAAACCCATACGTAGAGATTGTGAACATTATGAGTTAACTTTATAAATGCTATGAATAAACTTTCAGCTTAATTTATATGTCACCTTCAATTAATCTCTTCCTTCATGGTATTCATCTGATTGATTATCGGAAGTCTTGACTTGTATAGCAATCAGTTTTTTCTTTCCTCAAGATCTTGGTTGATTTTTACAATCTTTAACAACATTTTTCCTGATTTATGTATAATTGGTTACTTTACTGAAGACATCTTTTGTTTATTTTATGCAGCTTTGCCTGATTCAAATGGCTACATATATGTTGAGGCAAATGGTGGCTTGAATCAACAGAGGACTTCTGTTGGTCCCTTCTTCTCCATGATGAATACTCTATTTTTCTTATCTTCCATTCCTGGTTATGTCATTTTGCAGTTTTTGGCTCCTATTTATACCTTTTATAATCTTTTGCAGATATGCAATGCGGTTGCGGTAGCAGGATATCTGAATGCAACACTTGTTATTCCTTATTTCCACTATCACAGCATTTGGAGAGATCCTAGGTTATCACCAATATCTCTGTCTCATAGTTTTCGTTTGTCATTACATTTATGACCATTCGTTATTCTGAGAAAAGAGTTTTCATTCTTTTATAAACACCCTCCATCCTATTTTGTTTTAACAACTTGGCTATCCTGGATGTAAAGGTTGCATTTTTGCCGCAAATGGATCCACTGTATACATCTTTACCCTGAATCTTGGGTTTTTTTTTTTCTGACCAAGACACAAGAACCCAACTATTTGAGGTTGGCTCCGTACATCTTTTACCACCATCGAGTGAACCCATGTTCATATGAGATCTGACAATTTTATACTAGTTATAAGTTATCAGATGCGACCTTCCTTTATCTAACCTTAGATCGAAAAAGATATAACAATATTGACACACAGGTAGGTGGATGACAATGAATCACAAGTATGATTGGCATTTATTGAATGGTTTACTGCTTGGTTTGATAATGGATGTTTGTCGCTGTGTGCTACCAAATTTAATTCGTTGTTGGATTTGTTAACTAAGTTACAAATAATAAGTTTCTGTTATTCATGCATACTTGTGATGCTTCTATTTGGGATTCTCTTTCTGGTAGTTAAATACTGCTACCTAGTGTTTATCTTGTCCTGATATGGCTACATCTTTCTTTCACTTTAGCTTTTTGGACATGCCTATTGTCCTGCTGGTTTTGATAACATCATCTTCTTTGAGAAATGTCAATCCCATACATGTTTTTATTTCAAAGTGACACTATGTATTTGTGATCGAGGAGGAAAACTAAAAGATCTTGTATTTTGTAAATAAATGATGTAAGGCGTTAATATGTCTATATCTAGAGTCTAGGAGGAAAACCCAAAAGGTCCATTGTATTTTTGTACATAAATGATGTAGACATTAACAATTTGGTATCAAACAAATGGCTCAGAACTACTGAATTAAGTAAATAGAAACCAGTCATAAAAAGATCTTCATGTGGTATTTAAGACCAAAAGCTAGTGAAGGGGCTTGACTTTGGGCTGAGAATTCAACCATCTTTATTAACATGTTAACATGTGTCCTTACAAAATTTTCCCATACGAAGTGGTTTTGTGGAGGGTTCAGTCAATCTCATTTTTTTCTCTTGGCATTCTTGACAATAGGTCCTCAGTTTAGTTTGTTGGTGCAGAATGTTTTGGCTATGATTCCTGTCGCAATCAAGCTGCAAGTTATATTGGCTACTAGAACATTGAACAAATATCAACTTCATAAATTGCCCAAGGATCCATAATTATGGACATAGGTTCTAGATTCTAGGCATTTGGTCAACATTTTTCATTCTTCATTACAGATATATTGGTGGCAAGCTTTTTCAGTTTGGTATAGTTTTAGGAAAGATGCAAGGGTGTTAGAACCCTTATAGATTCTAAACTTGGGATTGATCTCTTTAGGGGATCGGCCTTCTTGGAACTCTATAGGGGTTCCTCCCTCCAAATTGTTGCTTAAAGGCTACAGAAAAGATTCATCTATTGCTTATGAAAAGAGATGGAATACATGACTATTTGTAGGGCTTCTAAACCCTAACTCATAATAGGACTCTTACTTAAGACTCCTACTTCTAATCAACTCCTAATAGGACTCCTACTCAAGACTCCTACTTCTAACCAACTCCTAATAGGATTTCTACTCAAGACTCCTATTCCTTTACAATTCCTTATTCTTCTCTAAGAAATAACCTCCTAACCCTAGCCGGCCACTTCACCTCTTTAACAGGGGTCGGTTTAGGTAGGTTTTACATGAATGTCTCTCTCAATTAGGACTCTCCTAGCTAGAGTTCTAACAAACCCGCCCTCTTCAAATCAGCCTTGTCCTCGAGGCTGACGATTCATTAATTTTGGGAATTTGATATTCAAGTCATCATAGTTCTCCCAAGCGTCATCTTCTGTTAGTAGGTTTGCCCACTGTATTAGCAATTCAGTAGTGGATCGTCGTCGTCGAGTCACGATCCGTCGATCAATAATGGCACTTGGCTGAGTCTGAAGTTCTCCTTGGGTAGTCATATTTGGTGGGTGGCTTTGGGCTGTCTCCAAGCACCTATTTACAACTTTTGTCTGGCCGTTGATTTGTAGGTAATATGCCGTACTCCTTTTCAATTTAGTACCCTGCATATGGAATAACTTTGTCCAAAATCTGCTCGTGAAGATACAAGTAAAATTTATCATAAGCACAATGCGTCCCTTATAATGTAATTCTTTTGAGTCCCAATTGTAATGAGCCACGGAGCTTGGTGCTTCCTCCAATTTTTTTATAATCTTACTAGTCTCTGAATCTTCCTGTCATTCCATCTTAATATCCTCAAGGAAGTCGCTGGTCGGAAGTGAAATGGCTGAAACTTCAGCTTGCTCGAGTAGCTACGAAAGCGCATCTGGAAGAACATTCTCTTTCCCCTTTTTGTAAGTTATTTCATAATCAAATCCAAGAAGTTTTGTTACCCATTTTTGCTACTCAGGGGATGATATCTTTCACTCCAAAAAGTACTTGAGGCTTTTATGGTCGGTTTTAACTTTTAATTTGAAATCATCGACCAATCAAGTAGGGTCTCCACCTCGTTGCTGCGCGCACAATGGCGAGCATCTCCTTATCATATGTTGACTTATTTTGATGGGAGGGAGATAATGCCTTGCTAGTGTATGCGAGTGGTGGATCATCTTACATGAGAATGGCTCCAATTCCGACTCCAGATGCGTCGGCCTCAATAATGAAGGGTCGGTTGAAATCTAGTAGTGTTAGCACCGGCGTCGTCGTCATGGCTGCCTTAAGTTTGTCGAAGGCAGCGGAGGCTCTGTCTAACCATTGGAAGACATCTTTTTCCAGTAAGAAAGTAAGTAGTGCATTGATCTTTCCATAGTTTTTCACGAACTTACGATAGTAGCTTGTTAAACCCAGAAAGTCATGTAGCAATTTTATGTTCCTCGGGGTAGGCCAGTTTTGCATTGCTTCAATTTTGAAGGGGTCCACTGTCACACCTTCCTCTAATATGATATGCCCAAGATATTCCACCTTCTGTTGAATAAAGCAAAAATTCGTAGTAGTTGTTGTGTGTTCAAAAGGTGGTTTTCGGTATGTCTTCTTCGCACACTCATATTTGATGATACCCGGATCAAAGGTCCAGCTTTGTAAAGATTTGTGCTCCCTTTCATCTAGCAATTCATCTGCTATTGGAGCAGTATAACAGTAAGGAAATTGGTGCAAGTTGCGATAGCAGAATTTTCGTCGAAAAATTTCAGCGGTTTACGATGAAAATTTACAGCAACACAAAATCGTTTTTAGAGATAAATTCCTTAATAGATCAATCTTAGATGGAAGCCAAGATGATCTATGAAGTGTATAAGAAATTTCATTCAAAGAAGATTGCAAATAGATGGGTTAAGGCAACAATATGCGGCTGAAATTTTCTGCAGCACAGATTTTTAAGTATAGTAGATTGGACGTAAAAAATCAGTAGTTTATATTGAGAATTTTTTGATGAAACTAAAGGAAAATCCACTATTATGAAGTGTCAAAACTATCATAAAAATTTCGTAGATATTTGGATAGAAACAACGTAGTATCAAGATCAAACAAACAGTGCTATTTGGTTGAAATTTTACAATGCAGATTTTCAAGTATAGCAGATTAGACATAAAATATCAATAGTTAATATTGAGAATTTTTTGACAAAACCAAAGGAAAATCTACTGTTAGGAAGTGTCAAATATGTCATAAAAATTTCGTAAAGATTTGGATAGAAAAACCACAGTAGCAAGATCAAACAGACGGTGCTATACAGTTGGAATTCTGCAATGTATCTTTCGTCGTAGAGATGAAAACTTTATGACGAAAAGTTTATGCAGAAATATATGAATAATTTTTTTGGGATTTACAAATAAGGATAACTAAATTGCAGCAGCAGTAAGGTAGGAAACCAAAACCTGTTGCAATTCGCGAGGAGATCAAAAGATGATCCGTGGTGGTGGAGATGACGGTGAAATTTGGCGACGATCTTTTAAGTAATTATAGGAATTGCTTTGGGCGATTGTGGAGGGTTGATGGATGGCTGTGGAAGGGCAGCGAGATGCCAAGAACGCTGCTCTGATACTAGGTGGTAGAACCCTTATAGATTCTAAACTTGGGATTGATCTCTTTAGGGGATCGGCCTTCTTGGAACTCTATAGGGGTTCCTCCCTCCAAGTTGCTACTCAAAGGCTGCAGAAAAGATTCATCTATTGCTTATGAAAAGAGGTGGAATACATGACTATTTATAGGGCTTCTAAACCCTAACTCCTAATAAGACTCTTACTTAAGACTCCTACTTCTAATCAACTCCTAATAGGACTCCTATTCAAGACTCCTACTTCTAACCAACTCCTAATAGGACTCCTACTCAAGACTCCTATTCCATTACAACTCATTATTCTTCTCTAAGAAATAATCTCCTAACCCTAGCCGGCCACTTCACCTCTTTAACAAGGGTCGGCCTAGGTAGGTTTTACATGAATGTCCCTCTCAATTAGGACTCTCCTAGCTAGAGTCCTAACAAAGGGCACCTTAAGCAGCATTGTACAACTGTGTTAATGGCTCGTCTTAGTTCTTTATTGGTAACTAATTATAAGGTTGATTCCAAATTGTGAACAGTGATTACAATCGGCGCTCGGGCGCTCACCTAGGCGCTCGAGCGAGGCAAGGCGAGGTGAGGTGAGGCCCGAGCACCTCGCTTCATTTCCAAGCGGTGCGCTTCAAAGAGGCGTCGCCTGGGCGCTCGCCCGAGCCCAGGCGTTGCGCACTTCGGGTGAGCGCCTAGGTTAAACCAGGCAATCGAACTAGATTTTTAGGTCTGGTTGGTCTCCGATGCTTTAGTTGGTTCAATCGAACCAACTAAATCACCGATATCAGGCTCCCTCTCGCGATTTCCCCGACTTCCCTAACCCTAACACTTGCGATTTTGTCGTCGAGATTTCTTCTCCGTTGTCGCTACTCTCTGCTGCCGCCGCCACTGTCGTTGCTCGCCGCTACTGTCGCTACTCGCTGCTGCCATAATCTCGCTCACCGCTACTATTGCCGCTCCCGCTGTCGCCACCGCTCGCCGCTGCCGCTGTCGCTTGCCGCTCTCGCTCCAGCTACAGCTGTCGCTTGCTACTGCTGTCATTGCCTCAGCAGCCTCGGTCTTCTCACACTCTTCTCACTATATAATTAACAGTATATTAACAGTATACTGCTAACTGTATACTAATATTAGTATTTTATTTATTAGATTAATAATATGTTATTTTGATTTTAATACTATTAATTTTTATTTATTTAAAATTATTGTTAGGTTTCAGAATAAATGGCAAGTGTACAGAACAATTCAATAGATTTGATGTAAAATTTTATTGTTTTGATTTTTGAGACTTTTTATTAATATGACATTGTGATTTTGTACCCGATTTTCTTAATTTAATAATATTTTTTATTTAAATAATTATATTTTTTTAATTATATTATATATTTTTATATTTTAGCGTCTCGCTTCGCTCGGGTGAGCGCCTCGGGCGTTTTTGGACCTTAGTGCCTTTTAGCGCCTAGCGCTTTTTAAATCACTGATTATGAAAAAAAATTAAATTTTGCTTATCCAGATTATGGACTGTCATGTTGATAGACAGGGGTTCGACTTGTACCATGCCATTGACACATGACCAAACCAATTTTTGGCTTGTGCCAGCTAGCATGGCATGGCACGTACACAGCCAGAAAGGTATTATTGGGCTACTGTACTTCAAGATTGCAAAAACATGATCCAGATGATTTTGGTTGTTGCCAACATTCAAGTGCAATTTTTTATGCTAAGTGATTTGCATAGGGAAGAGGAACAGGGTCAGATTTGAGGATTGGTGCATTGTTTCATTCTAAACCTCTAACATTTTGTTCCAGAAACAGAGTCCTGTTATAAATATTCCAGCATCCTCACATATATTTGCCTAAACCTATGTAGTTCTTTTAACTGTTCTATTATGACGTACTTTCTTGCCTTTGTTTTGTATTCTAATCATGTTTCTTGTCCTTTTAAATATTGCTTGATCTAGAAGTTTTGTATATTCATGTATTAGTTACATGAATAATCAGGCTATCATTGAAACTGCTTGTCTGTGCCTCATTCATTTGTCAAAAGATTTAAGATGTTTTGTCTGACATATTTGACAATGGTTCAGCAAATTCAATGACATCTACGATGAGGATCACTTCGTCAATACTTTGAAAAGTGAGGTGCAGGTAGTTCATCAGGTTCCTGAATATATAATGGAGCGATTTGGTCACAACTTGAGCAATGTGTTTAACTTCAAGATAAAAGCTTGGTCCTCTATTCAGTACTATAAGGATGCTGTTCTTCCTAAGTTGGTAGAGGAAAAGTTAGTACTTTATTATTTTTATCATTTTCTCGTAATTTACAGTTCGAAGGATTACCTAGACATTTGCATTCTATTGTGGTTTTCCCCCTTTATTTTGTATTTTCTTTGTTAGTGTTCTTTATCATATTTGATTTGTTCATATATTTTTTATAACTCAGTTGTATAATGTATTGCTGCATTTTCAGTTTTAGGAAAGTTATGTGATAGTAGCAAGTTGGTCGTTTTATTTTTTATAAGTATGATATTTGAAGTTATGCTATCTAATGTTTACATTTGTATTTGTTTAATATTGTTTTTTCTATCCTTGTGCTTGTTACCAAGATACAGGGGCTTGTAATATTATTAAAGACAGAGGAGTTATTCTATAAGTTATATAGAAAACATTTTTAGACATCACAATTTTGGAGTATAAAATAATAATCAAATTTAAAACCATAAATTTGTCCAAACATTAGGGTAAATGAGGCATTAGAAAAAGCCATAAAGAGGATGAAAATGGTAAGAGTATAGGTCTTAATCGTATTCCTTTTGAAGTTTGGAGGATTTTATGAGATCAACAAGTAGTTCACTTCGAGGTCAAAACTGAAACATCTTGATTCTAGACTGAAATCAAACACAAGGACTAAATTTGGTTTAGTATTGGACTGCTACATTTCTGGTATACCAGTCCATACCCCTCGGGATCACCTGAAGAAGATAAAATGCTGATCAGTGCAATGTGTATTAATCGATATTTGGATCTATGGGTATTGTTATATTTGAAAGTTACACCAACTTGTACTTCCCGATATCACTGAAAAACATAAATGTTGATCAGTATTTAGCCATATATTTCAGTATTGATCGTTGGTTGCATTGGTACATAGTGGTTGTACACACTGGTCAGATGGTCAGATCTGTATGTAAAACCTTGGTTTCTATTTACTAGTTTACTTAATAAATATCTAATATCTAAAAGAACCCTGATGATTGCATAGATGGCAGTATTGATGACATAAGTTGCAATATGTATTGCCTGCAAGAAAGCTAATACTGTTATAATTTGAATTCTTATAATGCATAAAGATACATGTAGTTCTGCTGTTATGACATACAACCATGATAATTCTGTTATCACTTAACAATTGTCTTTAATATGGATCAGGTTTATCAGGATATCTCCTTTTGCAAATCGGTTGTCATTTGATGCTCCTTCCACGGTACAGCGCCTAAGATGCTTGGCAAATTTTGAAGCATTACAGTTTTCAAATCCTATAGCAACTTTGGCTGAAAACTTGGTCTCTCGAATGAAAGAACACAGTAAAGATAATGATGGGAAATATATTGCAGTGCATCTTCGTTTTGAAGAGGTAAACATGAATTCAAAATAGCTTTGTTTTTGCTGAATCTTATGTCATTCAGTTGATATGATTGGTGTATTTTACCTCTTTTCCAGGATATGGTTGCCTTCTCTTGTTGTGTATTTGATGGTGGTGAAGAAGAGAAACAGGAGATGAATGCTGCAAGAGAGAGAGGTTGGAGAGGAAAATTCACTAAACGTGGTCGTGTCATTCGACCTGGGACAATTAGGATAAATGGAAAATGTCCATTAACACCTTTAGAGGTATAGCTTTCTTTCTAATTAAGTCAAGGGCTGGTTACTTTTGACATTTGAATGATCTGGTTGATGGTCGTTTAGTATCCTATAAAAACATTACTGCCATTAAGGTTCACTGAATGGCATGAACCTAACTTAGGAAGGAAATACGAAAAAACTCACTAAAATTAAAGAATTTATATGCACAAGACTAGTTTTATGATGATTATTGTAGGTGATCAAATTGATACATCACATGGCTCATACAAACATGAAACAGTAATGGCTTACTTATTTCATCGTAGATTTTCATCTTGTTGGTTTCCTCTCTATATTTCCTCTCATTCTGGCTATGTAACTATGATTCTTGTCATTGCCTCTAGAGCTCCCTTGGCTACAGATCAGGTGTGTATGACCTGAATTGTTGAACCGCATAAGGCACATGTATTTGAGATCCAATTTCTTTATGGGAGAACTTTCAAATATTTCTATACTAATATTGGGATATACCTAGTTGCTATTTGTTAATCATTGCTTTTTTCATGTCATTCTTTTGAGATGTCATATTGGTCAAAATATACTACTGTCAGGGACATAGCCTGAAATGGACAACAACTATTCTCCGGTTCTTGCTGCATTATTGATTTGATAATATGGCGAGATCTTTTGATTATATGGCCTCTCATGGTTAGATCATTGGAATTGACTGCAAGAGTGTTCATTGCATGATGAAGTCTTTTCAGCACACCTTTTACTCTTGCCACTTAAGATCTTTTCTGGTTTTTTCACAAACTTTGATGGAAGACATCATTTTCTGAATAATTACCATCTGTAGAAGCAATTGATTAAATTCCTCGTCTTTCTAGTCAAAATTCTACTCATCCATTAGTTTGGTAGTTGAAGAACAAGACTTTATATAGTCTATCATGCAGAACTACATATATCAATGAGGATTTGACTAGTCAACCTTATCTTCTGCACAAATATTCTAACAAGTGAAGTTTATGATTTTACTTCTAGATAATTATTTGCATAAACAAGGTAGGTTCCTGCAGGATTCTATTACGGTAGTAGGTTGGAGATACAAGCAAATATAATGGAGTTGGAATGGCATTCCATGACATGCTAAACATTATGCATAGACAGCTGGCTATCATGCCTTGTGCCATGGGCAAAGATTCAGTCTTCAGGTTGACATGGATATGTGAGCCTAAAGTAATTCTAGTTTTAAAAGTAATATTAGATGGATTGGTTTTTAGTCTGCTTCATGAACATTAAGCAGCTAAAATCAGTTACTGCTTTCTCAAACTTCAATTTGTTATTTTCTTTTCTCCATGAATTAGCAAAGATGCTCAAAGATGTAGTTTTATTTGGTCATCCTAAGCATTATAATATGCTTGACTATCTTCCAATTATCACTTCATATATGTCATCAGGTTGGTTTGATGCTCCGCGGCATGGGCTTTGGTAACAATACTGCAATTTATTTGGCTTCTGGAAAAATTTACAAAGCCGAGAAGACTATGGTTCCGCTTCTTGAAATGTTCCCCCTTCTACAAACTAAAGAAACATTAGCATCAACAGAGGAACTTGCTCCATTCAAGGTGTTTAGATTCTGTTCCTTGTTCTCTAAGATCGTATGTAGTTTTATCTATTCTTTTCACCATAGTTTGCTTTAAATTGACAATGCTTGCAGAACTATTCCTCCAGGATGGCTGCAATAGACTACAGCGTGTGCCTTCACAGTGAAGTATTTGTGACTACTCAAGGTGGAAACTTCCCTCATTTTCTGATTGGCCATAGGAGATACTTGTATGGTGGGCACTCTAAGACTATCAAACCTGACAAGAGGAAGCTAGCATTATTGTTTGACAATCCAAATATAGGGTATGTCTGTTCATCTTCCTAACATTGTTTCATTAGATTTTATCAAGTATGCTCTTTAGTATTTGTCATTTTCAACTCAGGTAGTTATGATATGACTGTGTAGAAACTTGATGGACACACAAAGAGACAATACAACAAATGCATGTGCATGCAACACCCTTTCTTGTGTCCAGATGGTGTAGGGGTATCAAGAGCAAGTTTGTATCGTAGATTCTGACAATCAGGTGTTTTGTTCCATTTTAAAGTTAAATGGCAGCATAAATTTTGTAGCCTGTGGCCAGTTTCTACCTAGAGTCTGGAAACCAGGTGTTTCATGCCTTTCCATTGAGATCCGGCAGTCTAATATCCTGTAGCCTGTAGCCACACCCACATTTGGGATTCATTTTGCTTGTGAAAGTTTTCTACCTAATGATAGTATTTGGGATTATAAAAAGAAAGGTTCTTTGCCAGGCTTTTTTTTGAGAGAAGTTTCAAGTAGCACTCAATTGTTTAAAATATTCATACGGTGCTTTTATTCATCTTCGACTTCCAATAATTACTTAGAAAGGCAACCATGATGACTGTTTTTAATCCTCATTATCTTTTGACTTAGTTTCGTTCCTTGCACTAACATTCCCTCCATGAACCTTTGCACCTTATATGATGTAATACCTTCTACCTACTTGTTGAACAGATGGAAGTCCTTGAAGCGGCAATTACTAAATATGCGAGCTCACAGTGATGCGAAGGGAATGGAGATGAAAAGACCAAGTGACTCATTATACACATTCCCGTGCCCTGACTGCATGTGCCGCTTAAACAAAACAGAAGTTTCAAAGTCTTCCTCGGCTCGATAGTATCGGTTCAGGAAATTTTGGCTAAACATTTGAAATGATTCACCTGATATTGAAATTGGTGCATCGTCCATTCTTTCATTGGATTCTTAAGAAAGCACAACGCCATTCCAAGTTGGCAGCCTCCATTATTTTGAGCGCGTAGTTGCTAATCTTTACAGCCTGGGATTACTAGATTTTGTATAGTTGATTTGTTGATTGAAGGGAACCTCATCATTGTTTCCCGGGCGCTGACTGACACTTGGACTTGCATCCACAACCTCTGGTACCGAAGCCTGGAAGCCGTATTGGTGCTCAGCGTCAGCAGAGGCTTGTACATTACTCGAATTCTTTTTCACTTAATATGCAAATATTTGCATAGAGGGCAAATCTGGAGTCATCCAACATGTGGGACAGCAAAACCTTTTGTCTTTCTCTGTTGTAGCTTGATCTTATTCTTTGAACACTTGGGTGTCATCCTTGTTTTGTCTAGCTTTAGGATACTCACCTCACGTGGAGGAGGAGGAGGAGGAGGGTGAGAAGCAAAATCACTGTATGGGCATGTGAGGTTATTCAAAGTTTTCCCCATTGTTTTCAGTTTTTGGTTATGTAATTAATGACAAAACATTTGGCTGCTAACTGATGAGAATGCTTAGAGCAGAGGAGTCGGGCGATTGGAAGTGAGGATGTTCTCAAGGAGTGGTTGGTTTTAGGAAGCCCAAGCCCTTCTTGATGATGACCATTGAGATGGATGGATGGATGGATGGGTAGAAGAGCTTGTTACTTGTCAAAAGCAGACTTTGGCTACTGTTATTGGTGTCTTGTGATGCTGATATCCAAATGGACGACCATCCACAGGCAGGCACGTGTGAAGATTGACTCCTTCTGTTGGTGGGGAGGGGCGCGCGTGTGCGTGTAAAGTAAGGAGAGGTCAGTCAGGGCAGTGGAATGGAAAGGTGGCAGTGGCCGATGGACTTATTCCACTTGGACCTAAATGCTTATAAGGAAGGTGGAGTTGAAAAGCCTCACAATGCGTTTCACAATTGAGCTTCCGTCCCTCCTTTTTCTTGATCTTACAACAACAGATTTAGGTTTTCCATTGGCTCCTTTCAACTCTTGTTGATGTTGGTGGTGGGTCACCACCACTCTCTCTTTCACTCAGCTTGGGTGTTGGATTGTCATCATCATGTTTCCACCCACTTCTACCCGCGACCCAACCTGCCTGGGTGTCACGAAAGATCCACCAGATGCAATACACTATTTATTTATTACATGAAATGTTTTATTTATATATATGTATATATATATATATATATATATATATATATATATATATATTACAAAACAAAGCAAAGAAACAAGGAAAGAAATCCACGTGGTTTGAACATTCAAAGATTGGAAGCAGTAAAAGAGAAAAGACTTTTCCCCGTTTTGCTCGTTGCCTTTTGACTCGAACAAAATTCAACCTCAGCTACCGTTGACAAACAATATGATTATTGGACGTTGTTCGGATTCACATAAAAGTCAAAAGTGTCTCATGCCGGGATTCTTTGTCTCACCCACCCCCTGTCCTGTCCTTCAAATCTCACTTGGCAAAACGTTTCACGTTGTAAACTGACATATTTTAGTCTCCCTGTGGAACATTAAATAATATGATATTGTGCCACCGACGAGTCATTTGAATTTGTGTACATGGAGATTATTCTTACAGAGAAATCGATAAATATCTGCTTGAGATATTATTCACTCAAAGTTGTCAACGCGTGCTAGTATTAAAATTTTCTTTTGTCCATCCTGTGAATTTTATAAAATCGAAGAACCTATTCTAGGTTGAATACATTCATGTCAATATCATGCAATATTAAAATATTTATATATACATACATACATACATACATACATATATATATATATATACTCGATCTTTATCAAGTACTTTTAATTTTTTTTAATATTTATTTAAACTCGATACATGATGATCTATTGAGAATGAATACATTGGCATGGATGTATCAACGTGATAACATTATGAACTCTCACTCATATAATATCGATATACATAATTACTAATCCTTACTAATATAAATATCTAATACACATATTATATAATTCTGAAATTAAATGATCTTCAAGCTGGTAGAAGATCACCATGAAATGAAATGAAATTATGTGAGAACAAATATGAAATTAAGAACCACATTGCTGAATTCAGTAGGCTCTTTGACATTTGACCTCATGCAGAATTCCCACACAGGAGAAGAAATTAATGAATACATACCAAAGTCTGCGATCATGACGACTCAACTGCATTAATGGCAATGATCAAAAACTTCCAAGAAGAGTGACGCTGATGTGAGTCCCCCACCCACCTCCTCCTTTCCCCACCAAGAGATGATACACCTTCAACTCTCCATCGGGATGAAAGGCCAGTAATGATTCATTGCATCCCACCATCATTTTATGGTGCCGCTCTATCATCTTTCTCTCTCTCTCTCTCTCTCTCTCTACTAAACTTGGCAAACCCCAATCAAACTTATTTATTTCTAATAATTTAATTAATTTATGTAGAAAAATATAATTTCCTTTTTTTCAATTGATAAAGATAAAACGAATACGTATACCACAGTCAGTATATTGTTTTAGGTGCAAATATTCTTAATTTGAGATCCGTGACTATCATCTCCTTAATGTTTTAGATTTAATTTTTCATCATTTTGATGATAATACTACTGACTTAAGAAAGAAGCCCAAAGAAATATTTTTTGAATATATATATATATATATATATATATATATACATATATAATTTTAGTTATATAAAGAAATAAGACTCATAATATATAATATTCGGATGGCCGCTCGTGGTAGGCTCAAATAATGAGTCGGAGAAGGCATAGAACATCAGCTGGTTCAGCTCCAACGCAAGGCAGCAATACTGACGATGGACGACACTCTACGTGTCGACTAAATTGGGAACCAGACGACGTGTCGACGTCTGGTTTGACAAAGAGGCTTTTGGTGCTCCGGGAGTGAGGAAGGGTCTATAGTTCACCGAACACGTGTTGCATTGACTTTTGATCACGCGGCTCGCCTGAATACGAAGCCTCGTCGCGTCGGATGGCGGCTGTCGAGTTGAGTCCCGCGGGAAGCAGCCGAAATGGACCCTCGATGGATCTCCGTGATCTTGTTTAGATTACTCTAATCCAAAGACTAATAGCCGCGGACTTTGGTTCTCAAAACACACGCCCGTGGTCAACGCCATTATTACGATCACCCCCTCCCCCGCCACCACCACCACCACCACCCGGCCCGAGAGTTTTTTCAACCACCTGTCTCACTCTCGAAGGTCAACGCCCCCTCCTTCCACCTATTTTCTCTCTGTTTCCTTTCCTTTCTCCTTTCCCCACTCCTTCCACTTATCTTTCCCTTTGCCATTAGGGCTTCCACTCTCTCTCCTTTACTTCACGTAGAAAAGGACTCACCTTTGTCTATCTCCAGCTTCGGCTTCGCCTTCGATGGGCAACGGGCTCGCGGGGCTCGCCCACTGCTACTCCGGTGGCGGACGCCGCCATGGCTCAGCCGCTGTGTCTTGGGACCCGTGCGACGAGGGGCTAGGCCACTCCTTCTGCTACCTCAGGCCTGACGCTGCCTGTGGCGTCTCCGGTCGCCCCTCCGCCACCGCCGTCGCCAAGGTCCACAACTTGGAGGAGACCACCACCTTTCGGTCCATCTCCGGGGCCGCGGTGAGCGCCAACGCCTCCACCCCGCTGTCGACGTCCCTCCTCGACTTCGCCGGCCCTACCGCGGCTTCCGCCTTCGAGAGCTCCACCTCTTTCTCCTCTGTCGCACTCCAGCCTGTCCCGCGCTTCTCCGGGCCGCTCTCCGGCCCGCTTGCCGCCGCCGACCGGGGGTTCATGTCGGGCCCCATCGAGAGGGGTTTCATGTCCGGGCCGATCGAGAACCAATCCGCTCTCTTCTCTGCCCCCTTCGAGAAGGCCCCGTTCTTCTCCGACCAGCTCCGGCGCAGCCTCTCGCGCCGCCTCCCGAAATCCGGCCGGGCCGCCGCGCGCTCTATCTTTCGTGGGCTTACCAAGGCCATCGCGAGGACCATTTCCACCACCGCCTACGGCCACGGATCCATCGTCGCGCCCGTAAAGGGGTCGAAATATTCCCACTCGGCCGACGGCGGAATAACGAATCCGCGCGGGTGCAGCGGTCGTAGCATCGTGGAGGCGACACAGTGGTCGGATTCGCTCGACTCCTTAAGCGGCAGTCTCCATTGGGCGCAGGGGAAAGCCGGGGAGGACCGCGTCCAAGTCGTCGTCTCGGAGGACCACGGTTGGGTCTTCGTCGGCATCTACGACGGCTTCAATGGCCCCGACGCCACAGATTACCTCCTTTCCAATCTCTACTCGGCTGTACAGCGAGAGCTCAAAGGACTACTTTGGGACGACAAAGATGACACCTTTTGCCATGAGGCTTTTGATGATTCGGTCGCTCTTGCGGCCGCCGACGAATTTAATCCCACTGTTGCAGCGAATTGGACATCAAACACTCGCTGCTGCAAAGAAGACAGACATCACAGGAGGAAGCTAAGAGGTGCTGCCAAGAAGTGGGAGGAGAAACACCGGAGACAGAGATGCGAGTTTGAGAAGGAAAGGTTGGAGTTTGACAGGAGGTTGAAGGAGCAACTAAGCAGGGCGAGTCCCGATCACGCTGTGAACCACTCACAAGTGTTGAAAGCTCTCTCTCGATCTCTCAGGAACACAGAAGACTCCTTTTTGGACATTGCAGACAAGATTGGTTCCGAGAATCCTGAGCTTGCGCTCATGGGTTCGTGCGTCTTGGTGATGCTAATGAAGGGGGAAGATGTATATCTGATGAGTGTGGGTGATAGCCGTGCAATTCTGGCACGGAAGGAAGAACGTGATTTGTGGACCTCGATAGGAAAGGCTAGGCAGGATCTTGAAAGAATTAATGAAGAAACACTCTTTGATCTTGAAGGTCTCAGTGATGGCCATCCATCCAATGAACTGTCAAATTTATCAGCCTTGCAGCTGACTTCTGATCATAGCACTTCAATTGAAGAGGTAAGCAGCTGATACCGGCATTTATTCGGCATCCTTTGTGCTGCAATTTTATGTGGTCTCTCCTTTCCTGAGACTAACCTGAATTGTATGATTTGGTTTGCTTTGCTATTCAGGAAGTTCGAAGAATTAGGAATGAGCACCCTGATGATGCTTCTGCCATTTCAAATGATCGCGTTAAGGGCTCACTGAAGGTCACAAGAGCTTTTGGTGCTGGCTTCCTGAAACAAGTATGTATTCAATATTCCTAACTGCTGCCTAACATTCTGACATCTGATCTTAATGCTTGTAACCTTTCTTCCATTCATTTATTTGTGAGCTGTAATTTAAGATGATGATGGGGCCCTACCTTGTTCGATATAGTCTAAATGTTCCCACAACTCAAGAAAACTAAAGTTATTAGAATCAAATTGGCAATTAATTATAAGCAAAATCATCGGATGCAAAATTAGTTTGGGGAATGGTGGCGTGTGCTAACTGTCTATATGGCAATGAAAGGGGTTAATGTTATGTACAAAGATCTTCAACACAATGTGGTGTGGATCCATAATCCGCTGAAAAAAGTGTGTAGTTGTGTGGAACATATGATTATCTGCCAAAAATGTGTCGTCTGCCATGCGGAGTTTGATCTAAATGTCGCTTATTATGAATATAAGTTGGGATGGTGGGTGTTCTTTTATGATGACTTATGCAACCTGACACTGTAAGGGATTCATATCGTATACAAAAATCTGTGTTGCAATGTGGTGTAAGTCCATAATCCACTGAAAAAAGGTGTGCAGTGTTGTATAGAACATTAGATTATTATTTTTGACACTGATGATTTCTTAGGTTTTACCAAGTGCTGCCCGACCGTGATTAAGTTTCTGTGATTGTTTCCAGATAACCCTAGTTGAGTCAATTATGCTGGCACCATCTGCAAAGCCTTTATAACTTTTATTTCTTTCTTTAGGTGTTTCCTTTTGTACTTTCTTTCTTTTTTCTTCTCCTTCAGGTTCTTTTAAACTTTCTGATAAATTGATGCATTAACTATATAGGCTTTTTAAGAAAATTAATTTCTTACAACTTCAAAAAGTTTGGGTCATTTTCTGGATCAAAAAAGTATATCGATGTCAGGTTGCTTGCCTTGTAAAAAAATCACATGCCTTCTAAACTCTTGGAGTACGAGTTTGAATCAACTTTTTGACAACCATTTGCCTTTTAAATATTGATATAAGCTTTGCGAAATCATTGAACAGCCTTGTGGTCACGGAGATGATGACTTTCTAAGATTGTGCTTAGTATGGAGAATCACGTTAACATAACTTCGGTTGTTATTCTATCCACTGAGTTGCAAGGATTTTTTGCATCTTGATGAAAATTTGTGACTAGTAGAATGCGATTGCTTTTCATTCAAATATGATATCTTGATTTCGCTTTGCAGCCCAAATGGAACAATGCTCTTCTAGAGATGTTCAGAATCGATTACGTTGGGACCTCACCATACATCACATGCAACCCATCTCTGTATCACCACAAGCTCGGCCCAAAAGATAGATTTCTGATACTATCATCTGATGGGCTCTACCAATACTTCACTAACGAAGAAGCAGTTGCTCAAGTTGAAATGTTCATCGCAGCAACACCTGAAGGTGATCCTGCTCAACATCTTGCGGAAGAAGTACTCATCCGTGCAGCTAAGCGTGCCGGTAAATTCCAAATTCTCAACAACACAATTGACATTGTTTGGATGCTTAATTTAAGTCAATTAACATCTCCACATATATTGTTCCAGGTATGGACTTCCATGATCTGCTTGAGATCCCACAAGGTGACAGACGACGATATCATGATGATATCTCCATCATCATCATATCTTTAGAAGGACGAATATGGAGATCTTGTACGCAAACATGAGTACAAAGTTTAAACAAGTCTTAGAGATCCACCAAAAACAGCTCTCAGGTTGTGCTCATGCCATTCCAGTTGAGATTTTGAGGAGACTCAATGCCATGTATAGTCAAGTATTAGGTGCTGTGAAGTTACGAAAGCTGCTTTGAGCAGATCCAGACAGCGATAGTGAGAACACTTCATCTGTATGGTTGTCAACAAGAGTAATTATTTCAAATAATTAGTGTGACCAATTGGTCCATGTAATTCTTTTAAGATGTTGTCTAATTTTCATGTTTTTGCTTCGTTATTACTCACTTACATTGATGAAATTATTGTTATCATTTATTTAAAATCTTGTCCATGTAATATATATTATGAATAGCTCATTCGCATGCGATTAAATACTAAAGAAATAATGAACAGTCATAGTCATAATAAAACATTGAAACAGAAGACAAATTAGGATGGATTGACATTTTATTTGTATGTTTTTTGCTATCTAATCTTGTGTTTCAATCATCTGCAGTTGTCATATCAGAAGTAGAAATAGGTGATGGTGAAATAGTTTGTGATAGCCATCAAACACAAGCATTGCCAGGTGACTTCTTCTATCTTAGTTGGATCAAACACAGTGTAAACAAGTTCATCATTCTCTGGTGCACGCCATAACATGAAACAGTCCTTTTTGTTTGTTGTGATGCAGCATCCTATCCCCATTACAGAAAAAGCATTCCCTTCTTAAACAGGGAACAGTGTGTCTTGTTCACTGCCAACCCTTTACACCTTACTGGTCTGTGATATATGATCCTCAATCAATGATAATTGCTATAGTATTGATTTCAAATTGTCAAAACTAGGTTATTCTCCTTCAGTTGTCATCATTCTCCTGCCCAGCTTTCATCACCTCCTTTTTGGTTGATGCTTCCACTGGATGCCTGTGGGATATGTTCCCTTCTTTGTTCACAATAATACAATACAAAGATGCCTTTCGTTTGCTTTGCTCTTCAGTCTGCATGCAGCCTTGTTTGAGTTCATGAACAACAAAACCATGTTGTCAAAAGTAGAAGCATCCTAATTGAAGGATTAGAGTTCACGAAGAGAGGGGAAAGAAGACGCTTGTGATAAGAATCATCCATGCTGAAAACCCACCAAGAACACCTATGATTGTGTCTAGAGAAATTAACCAGGATAAGTCCCACCATTGTTTGCATTTGAACTGCAAAGCCATGACTGCCAGAGATGATGATAGCTTAAGATGGGAGCATCATCATGAGGGGAATGGGGAAGGCATGAGCTGCAATGATGTCTCCATGTAGTGATGCTGTGGGGGACTTGTTCTCTGTGCTTTGCCTTGTAAAGTAACAGCAATTCCTCATCTCAATCCTGGCGAGAAGCATGTGCAGATCTTCTTCTCCCCCTCTGAATCCTTGGCATCAGAACAAGATCAAAGAATGTTTGAACATGGAAACTGCTGATTTCTGAGGTAGATGTAGTTTTTGATAGGTCTTAATGGGAGATACATATGGGGAAGATGTTGACTTGGGAGTTGAAACAAGACAGATGCAATTATTACAAAGCATCCCATCTCTAACTAAAAACAACAGCTAATAATAATCCCTATTATCAGTAATTAAACATAAATAAATAAATAAATAAAAATCAGACGTAAGATTAATATGATTCGATATTATTTATCGAAATATCAAATTTGATCATATTATAATATTTTTAATAAATTTTAAATCAAACACATCGAGATAAAAAGATATATACTATAAAATAATCAAAACTTGATTTGTTTCTTTATAAAGAAATCTTTGTATACCAAAATTTCCTATTCTTTAGTGGACATTGATTTCAAAAGTTCAAAAATACTTGCCATACTTGTATGAATCCATCTTGCATTTAATCAAACAAAGAGATAAAGCCAACAGCCAAATGAGTCATTAGCTCACTGTTTTTTGTGGGTGCAAAGGGCATTTGTGGATCAGCAAACCTTTCCACAAACACCTCTTTTCCAAACAACCAAACGTCAGAGACCACAACGTACTTTCAACTCTTTGGTTGGTTTCTGCAGCAAGCTTTCCTTTCCAAGTACCAAGTTTCCCACTCTCTCTCTCTCTCTCTCTCTCTCTCTCTCTCTCTGGTCGCTTCGTTCCCTGTGAACTTTCTTTCTCCCCTCTCTTCTATTGCGACGTACAGCTCTTTGTGTTTGGGATCGCATGTACTTCAGTCTAAGCCTTAGAAGCAGAGGAAGAGATGGAATCCGAAGGAGGAGAAACATGTCCTACGCCTCTGATACCTTCTTCTTCTTCTTCTTCTTCTTCTTCTGCTGTTTCATCTGAGGAGAGTAGGAACAAAGCGGAGGTGAAGTTGACGGGAAAGTTGGAGCAAGAAGAAGAAGTAAACCAAAGCAAAGGTGATGATGGCGCTGCTGCTGCTGCTTCTTCAAATGACGATGACGAAGGTTACCACACGCCGACATCTCCAAGACATAGAATTCCGTTGCCACTCGAGTGCCCGCCGGCCCCAAGGAAGCCTTCTTCCATGCTGTGCTCGAAGCGGAAGGTGAAGAAGAGCAGTCGAACTCAGGGCCAAGCCGGTGGTGGCCTCGGCGACTTGAGCCTGCAGGTGTTCGAGGAAATTGCTCCGGTGGCTAAGAAGGCTAGAGGAGACGCTGCCACCGCAGAGCGATGATGATGCTATGTTACATATCCAAGATATATATATATATACATACAAGATGAACCCTACAAGCATCTTTTTTCCTCTCTTTTCTTTCTTGGATTAGATTTCTGGATGATGAACAAGGATCATTCAATTCTCTTCTACTCCGTGGAGCTCCTTCAAGCTATAATTATCGTGCTCTTGAGTGATACAGATTTGGGCTCTGTTTCCCACTTCCTGCAAACAGATGTAGAGATGTTTCCCCCTAAGATTTCTCATCAGCTCATTAGGCACATAAGCTCATTCATGCAGAAGGTAAAGTGTGCACGGTCTGCTGTTTCCAGCTTTGGATCTCTACAGTGTGCATTCATTTGCATGTAAGGCATTCAGAATTCACCTTGTCATTTCATTAGATCGGATACATAGTAATTTCAATTAATGTGTATACATTTCATTAGATCTTACACAAATAATATTATTATCTTCATGCTTTCCAGACCCTACGATTGTAAGTGTACATTCAATTTATACACATTAATTGAAATCATCACTCTAACAATCTCATATTTCCAACGCATGCTTTAAGATTGTCCAACACTTGAACGGAGTCTCTTCAATGTGGCCCAAGTGCAGCATTTTCTTCGGCCCATTTTGAGATCTTTTGGCCCACAATACAATATTGGGCCGACCTTACGTCCGGAACCCCCTCCCGACAGGCAATCGCAGCCGTGCATCGGCTGATATGGTCGATCAGACGTCCATGGTCGTTGAAGGGTAGTTTAGTAAATAAGACGCACTGGAACCCCTGCTTTGTTTGATATTTAAAGGTTGGTTCGTTTCCGCCGTTGGGGTTCCAGACGTCGTCTGCCGCTAGGGTTTCTTGCTGTCGGAGTAGGGGGTAAGCATAGATCGGCTTCCAGCCACACTTGTCTCGTTGAATTGGATGTGCATATGCTTGCAAGTCATCTCATTCATTTATCGAATCTATGATCTTCATTTTCGTTCTTCTTCCACTCGTAGATGCGATGAATATGTACTTATACTTCTTCATCGTTAGCGGTTTTGATCTGCAAGTGCTTCGATCGATTGTTCTTGCGTTTTTTTAGATGACAATGTTGTGGTTCCTTGATTCGTTGGAGAGCTTGGCTGATTCGTCTCTTTTCCTTTGTTCTTAGTAGGAAGCGGACGGTGTGCTTCATCCGGGCCTAGTGATGACCCCTTCTCAGCCGAACACCGGTCTCTTTGTCGGGCTCAACAAAGGGCACATTGTTACCAAGAGGGAGTTGCCTCCTCGTCCTTGCAGCAGAAAAGGGGTATGAATCCGAAGTTTTTGAAAATTGATGGTTTAGATCCATTTTGGCTAGTAATTTCTTATTTTAGCTGAAAAATGCAGATATTTGTTTTTTCACTGTTATTAAATGGTTATCGGGGTATTACGGTCAGGTGGCTAATTTATGATCAGGTCAAAGTATGCTTTTAGTGAAATAAGGAGTGCATGCTGATTGATTTCTGTGTTTTATTTGATGAGCATACCATTCAATTACTCAAGTTGGAGAGAGTTATCTGTCGTTCTTGTTGTTGAGTCGGTATCACGGAAACAATTAAGATTCTATATGACTTGTGCAGGAATAATTTGCTATATACTTTGCTTAGGGTTAACCCTATCTGAGTTTATTGTCATGGGTGGTTGGTCTTCTCTGACATCGAACATCCCTTCTGCTTCTAGAGCAACTTGAGAGGAACATGTAGTTATACCTCAAAATGGTGAATGCTTATCTCCTTAATTTCATAGTTTCAAGTAGTTATACATGAGGAACATGTTTAGCTTAAACATTAATATCTTTTTATTTACTTAAATAAGTTTCATTTTGCGATGCATGCATGCCCAATCAACTGGAATGCCTATGCTTTTTCTTCTCATTCATAAATATAGTTGTTTTCTTTTGACTGTATGTTGATTTTCTGCAGAAGTCAGATCTTGTGACAGATATGGTGTTTTCTGAATATATTCAATGGGAGAAAGCTTATGTTTATGTTTATTTCATTTTTCTTCCATAAGCTTTAAAATTCTATTAGTTGGAGGTTTTATGCTGTATAATTTATAATCTTTGGACAATCAAATGTCAGAAAACTAGCAAGAGGGTTCATTTCGTAAGGAACTTGATCAGGGAAGTAGCTGGTTTTGCTCCTTATGAGAAGAGGATTACTGAGCTCCTGAAAGTTGGAAAGGATAAGCGTGCACTGAAAGTTGCGAAAAGAAAGCTGGGCACCCACAAGAGAGCCAAAAAGAAGAGAGAGGAGATGGCTAATGTTCTTCGGAAGATGAGGTAAGCGGCTTTTTGTAATTTAAATCCATATGCTACTGGTTTCTATCTGATACTGGCGTAAATTAATTTTACATTTACAAAGTGTAACACGAGGTCTAAATCTAATTAGTTTGACTGATTCGTAAGCTATTAGTTCTAAAATTGAAACTGATTAATCGTTTTCAAAATGTCACTTGTTATTATAATAGGGCAGTAAATAAAACTGTAGGAAATTTTGTGATGATGATTTTACCAAGTTCATTGGTGATTGATGAAGTTTTGTTGATAGTTCCTCATGTAATATCTATCTGTTCATCACCTTTCAATCCATTTCACATTATGGAACATTCATCCATTGGTTGTTTGATAGGTCCTCTCACTTTGACAGTTTGAAATTTTATTAGTGCATTTTCACTGCAATTGCTAAAGATGGAAAAGGCAATTGGATTAAAATGTAACTGTTGCTCACCCCCCAATGCTGCAATGCGTTGCAAACAATGATAGAGATGCATGACTTGTTCTGCATCATTGTAAATATTTTGTTTGGATCTCTATTGTTGTCAATTTATATGTACAAAGTAAACAAATTATCTGTCCAAACATGCAGCACTACATGTTTGTGGTTGGCATATGATAATTCACTTGTTGAGTATGTTACAACTCTCTAAAGAAAACTTCAACTGTCTTTAAGGTACTTAGTGATCTTAGACTGGCAGCTCATATGTTCGTTAATTGCATGAAGGATACTGAGTGCATCTCTGGTAGAGATTTGGCCACTGATTTAAGTTGAAAGATTGTCGATGTACGATGGTTAAGATATTCTAGCACATACAGAGGATTCAGTCAGACTAGCTGCTCTTTGATGTTTGGATCAAAGATTTGAAAAATGGAATTATCTATTGAGAACTAAATTCTGGATTGATTCATTCGGATTGGATTTTTGGATCAGTTGTAATTAATTGATTTCAACAGCTCAAAATCCAGAATTTCCTAGATCTGCTGAGATTTACAGGTTTTATGTGATCCCTTGAATTTTCAAAGATTATGATGTCTTTCTAGGATTAGACTTGGGGCAACATTACCGAATTATTGTTCAGTTCTGCAAGACATGGTTGGCATCCTTTTCAACTGGTTTGCAGTTGCAGTAATCTTGGAACTGGGTGGATGAGCAAAAGCGGATTAAATATGTTTTTCCAGGGCTCAATTGCTAGCTTGATAATTGGATCAAGATGTTCATGGATGCCTCAAGCTCGGTTGATTTCGTGCTCGATGAGCTTAAAACAACAATGATGACAACAAGAACAATAACAAGCTGTATTGTCCAAACTTTGATCAGGCTCGGGCTCGGCTTAAATGTCGGATGGTGTGCAACGACCTTGTCCTTATGTGCTTATTCCTCTTCTGTTGCCTCTATGCCTCGTCATCTCATGAAACTTTGGTGCCATTGTTGCCTTGCTATTTAACAGCCTCATGTCCTCTGTCTCGTGACTGCTCATATACAAGTATTGAAGATTGACCATATGTATGTAGGCTTGAAACTAAATTCGGACTAGACTGAACATGACTGTCTTAAGCTTCCTTGTGTCCATATCAACGAGGTCTATGACCGAGGGATTGGTTAAATTTCTTTTTTCTGAAGAATGATTGGTTAAATAATAAAGGGGGAGTTTTGCATATGCAAGTTTCCAGCAATGTTCAGTTTCAGAAGTCAAAAGCTTGTACGGAATGTCACTAGATAAGTTGTTAACCAGACTGACTTGGATGGCTTCAATTCCTTTGGATCATTACATGTATACATAGATGGTTTCGGTTCATAACTTTGTTCCAGTAGGCATATAGTTGATTTTCTTTTCCGTCCTTTATGATCCTTGCATTCCTATTGTAATTCTTTTCATAATTGCATATGTTTTTAGTTTGCAGTTGTTTAGGTTTAAACTTTAGTATTTTCATAGACAACTTTTGCAAAGGAGCTTATTTCATATGTAACTTGTGCCCTTATTCTCAAAAAAACCAACGAGCATAAGGTGTTCCAAAAAGAAAGGAAAAAGTATATATATATATATATATATATATATGAGCAGCAGTTCCTATATGTGATTGTGGGTCCTGTTGTTAGATTGTTCTTCGATAAATACCTTAATTTTCATCTTATACGCAATGAGTTGACAGTATGGTTGTAATAGAATATGTATGCTTACAAGCAATAATTATTAGTCATATTCTAATTTCTCACGTGGTGTTTACATGTTCTTCAGGTCTGCTGGAGTGAGTGATAAGAAGAAATAATGTTATCCCCTGCAATCGTTGGAGGATTAATTTCGATGAAGGCTTTAGACTTTTGATAATTCAGCAAGTAATTTTGACCCGCAGAATCTTTTGGGTGATTGGGTTTATGTGGTGTTTGATTTTTCAGGAATTTGTCAAAAGTAACAACCTTACAATAAATATTTAAGTCGAATAATATCGATATCTTTATGGTCTCCCCCCGATCAGCTAATTATCTAAGAGCGTGTTTATATGGGATAGTTTGTCCGGTGAAATTATTCGTCTCACAGCAAATGGATGTCTTAACGGACAATGAAAGGGGCTGGGCTGTCTGCTTACGGACAATGAAACAAGTCACTCTTAAGGGAAATTTAACGATTTAACCATGCACATGAAGTAACTCCAAAGACCTGACCGCGGTTTCGGTTTCTCCAAATCAGAATTGCGATTCGAATTATTATTATTATTATTATTATTTATTTTTTAATTAAAAAATAATTTAAAATATGAAAATAATTATAATTTTATTTTTAAAATTTTAAAAATAGATGTATAACTCTGTGACGGGCAAAGTTTAAATGTCACTAAATACAACTTTCGAAAATAAAAAAATAAAATAAAATAAAATCTTTAATCAAACAAAAAAAAAACCTCTCTTAAGATTCAAACCCACTTTCATTAATTTAAATTTCATTATTATTTATTATTTTATATATGTGTTTTATATTTATTTTTAAATATATTTAAACGATTTGAAATCGAAACAAATGTATTTTGATTTTCTAAAATAAAAGAAAAAAATAAAATAAAATCGAAACCTAATCATCCCGGATCGATTCCATTCCCCACTACGAGAAACTGCTGCACCCACTCTTCTTCTTTAGCCAGTAGGCGGAACTGCTGCAGCCACTGTCTTTAGCGAACACTGGTCGACGATTGTAATGCGACCGAGGAAGCCATGGTGGAGAAGAGCAGCGAGTGGCACACCCGTGAGCAACTCTGCAATTAGTAAGTAGCACAAAACCGCATGTCCACTTCAGGAAAGACGTTTCCACGCTGCAAATGATTTGACACCCCCACCTGCGCATCCTATCGCCTCCGATCTATCGAGCGTCTCCGATGTTCCCAGAGCACACCACGTGCATGGCCGTCGACGTAGAATCCATCTTCCCTGTGCGCTGGGAATCTCGTGTCAGATATCTGATGCATCAATCACTGGGACTCACAACATGCCCAGCAAAATTTTTGTTTGATGGTCGTCTTATGCATCCATAGAAAGAGTATTAATAATGTGCCCATAAAAAAGTTGTTTTTGTCTACTTTACAGTATTAGTTATGTCAAGTAAACCATCTTTTTATGATCATATTATCTGTTAAAGTCCACAACCTGTGCACATCAAAGCTTGTTCATCGATTGCCATACTAAGTATCACCTTTATACCAAGTGATACTAAATGCTAAATTAAGATTTACATAGTTTGACTCTCCATTTCTAATAAAAACATAAAAATGATAGATATCATGCGAGAATAATTGCCACATATAACCTTTATACCAAGTGATACTAAATGCTAAATTATGATTTACATAGTTCGACTCTCCATTCCTAATAAAAACATAAAATGATAAATATCATACGAGAATAATCGTCACACTCTAAGTATCGCATTTATACCAAGTGATACTAAATGTTAAATTATGATTTACATAGTTCGACTCTCCATTCCTAATAAAAACATAAAATGATAGATATGATACGAGAATAATTGCCACACTCAAGTATCACCTTTATGCCGAGTGATACTAAATGCTAAATTAAGATTTACATTAGTTCGACTTTCCATTCCTAATTAAAACATAAAATGATAGATATCATAAGTTTGACTTTTATTATCTCTCCTGGCAAAAATTGAGATAGATTGGATATTTATCAAATAGACAAATTCTTAACTCCAAGGGTTTATTTTTCAAGATTGAATTTATTAATTGAACTCGAAGTAATCCGATTCTGCAAACAATCTGATTGAAATAAAAAAGCTCATCAACCTCAACACTGACGATTAGTTTTTGCAGTCCACAATTATTTTTTTGATTTAAAGAACTATTAATTCCGTATATGTATTTAGTGGATGCAGCCGTCAATGAGATCAGACTCTTGAAGCAATGGAGAACAATGAGATCAGACTCTTGCAGCAAAGAAGAACAACCTGCAATCTCATGGTAGAAGATAAGCATGACTTTTTGTAAGATGATGATCTCATGCATCATTCCCTCTCTCTCTCTCTCTCTCTGGACACTGAAATGGACAGGAAGGCCTTCCTTACCACAGGCATTATCATACAATAACTTACATGCTGCAGCATCTTCGAATCTGATACCATGAGGTGTCAAACAGTTTGGCACACACCTATATCCATGATTGGGCTCATGTGAGGCAACGTGAGCCGACATGGAATCTTACGCCCACGGCATTTACCCTTTCCTCCTTTACTTGTCATTTGAAGGAGGCCCCAACATAAAAGATTCTTAGGAGACCCCCACCCTTTACTCAAAAGATAAAGCTGCATCTCTCTCTCTCTCTCTCTCTCTCTCTCTCTCTCTCCATCCATCTATCTATCTATCACCCCTACTGATTCATTTCAGCTTCCATTTCGTTCATTATGCAGTCACCTGCAAAGGATAAACCAAGAAGGGCCATCTCTCCCACTTTGCTCAGAATTTACATGGACTGGGTTGGCTGCTTTATTCCCTCGAGACAGACTGCATTGGACTTGTTGAAAGCAGACGAAAACTCAGATTCCCTTCGACAGAGACACGTAAAGAAAGAGATGGGTTTTCTGTGGCCTTCACCTTTTCCTTTTTCCCCTTCATCTCCTCCTCCTCCTCCTCTTTTACACTGTTTCAGTGCATGTTTGTCCTTTCATGACTTGCCCTTTGGTCTTCGGTTGTTCTAACCATCCAGTTCTTGGTGGCTGCATGGATTTTGGTGACACACAAACACTCTCTCTCTCTCTAGTCTTTCGGAAGTTGCATGGAAGTTACATGAATATGTGTGCAGTATTAGATTGTGTGCGCATTGAGGACAGAATGATTATGCAGTTCATTCGATTCGATGCATAACTAATGACCAAATCTGGCAGCATATGCCCAAATAAAGTGCTTGTCTCCTTGTCTCTCACATGCTTTGCAAACACTGTGTGCAAAATGAGAAAATATTATGTGGACTACATAACAATTCTCGGATGGGAGTTTGTATTCCCAATGCATGCAAATACAATGTGGTGATTGCTCTCTCTCCGGATTCCCATTTCCAGTAGAATATGTCGTAGGCTGATGTGTGACAGGATATGTATGCAATGCAATGCAATGCAATCATCTGACAGATGGATTACATGATTGATATAATTTGGAGGGGGGGCAAAAGACCAAAAAAGATGCTGCAGCAGTCAAGGATAGGCTCCAAAGTTCTAGAAATCCAAAAGACACCTCGACATGCATGATGACCAAATCTTTGACTGCCACTGCAGATATTGGCACTGCGCTTTCGTTTCCCAGAAGTGCATCCTTCGATGTAGGAGCACGGTGTTGATGTAAGATCCAGAAGGATTATGCTCTACATGCTTCGTCTATCAGGTATTCAGAAGGCTTTATACTAGCAATATGATAGCTTCCATACCTAGTTGCAGCTCGAGAGAGAGAGAGAGAGAGAGAGAGCTGCTGCAACAGCAATATTCATATTGATCCCTAAAGCCACATTGAATGATCCTATAGCTACAGCCAGAAGACATAAAACTATCATGGGGAAATCTAAAGGCACACTATTATCTGATGCAAGTGTCAGGTTGCTTCTGATGCTGATTACAGCTACTGTAGGAAGAATTGAGAGCAGCAAATATGATAAGCCGAGGTACCAAATACTTCAGCACGCACACTGAGAATTTGGTTCCAATTTCTATATGTTGTCTACTCTTCAGGAAGGAAACAAAAGAACAAGTTCATATCAGATGACAGTACTGAGAGTAATGATGTGTAGATAAGCTTCGACTCAATCCAATGAAGAGCATTATAGTTCATTACTAACAACCAACCTCATGTCAGAGATCTGATCCTCCATGAGTTTGTGCGGCAGCTCGATTTAGACATCCACTGAAGTTAAGATGGGAAGCAACAAACACAAAAGTAGATCCAAGATGAGACACTGACCTCATTTTTCTGAGGGGAAGATGGTAATCGAGATCTTCTTCTTCTTCTTCCTTGATTACTTCAGTACGTAGTTCATCCTCCGAGCGATGCGGTCACAGCAAAAGCTCGGGCCATGAACTGAGAGTTACAAGATGTTGCCGGATGAGGAAGAGTTGAAGAAATCTGTCGTCCAACCTCCGCCGCTGGTGCTGCCAGCTTCACCGGCACTGCTCCAATATTGGTCGTTTGCAGTGAGACCTGAATACTGCCTTGGTAGATTGAGTCCCTGAGAGTTGTCTTCCATCTTCACGGAAGCCAGCTGCGTGATTAGGGAAGAGGCAGGAAGCTTCGGAAGGACTCGGTTCATAGTGCTGTCGCCTCCGCCTTCTCCGGTGAAGTGGTATAGCTCGGACAATGATTGCACCGCAGGAGGCTGCTGTGGTGGCTCCAAAATCCCCAAGAAAGGGAATGGCTGGATCTGCGGCAGCTTCCACTGCTCGATCCCGACGCCCGAGATGCTTCCCATCTGGTACTCGTCCGCATCGATGGTTGGGATGCCCGTGAAGTTAAAGCTGGGATTTGAGGCACCGTAGTCAGCGAAAGTGTGCATGGAGGCAAGGAAAGGCAACTGGCCCGGCTGGGGTATGTTAGGTGGGAGAGCGCCGCCGCGGCCCGTGGCAGTTGAAGACGAAGATGAGTTGCCTGCCTGGCGGTCAGCGGTGGTCGACTTGGAGGAGCTTCCCGAGGATTTACTCCGCTTGTTGCGACGGCAGCCTCCACCCACGGGAACGTTTCGGAGGGCGCCGCCTCGGGTCCAGTAGCGTCGACAGGTCTTGCAGAAGTGGCGAGGCTGCGAGAGAGAGTAGTTGTTGAAGTAGCAGAACTTGGTGTTCGTGGAGTCGCACCGCGGGCACTTGAGCGGTTGTTCCGGCTGCGGGATCTTCGCGAGGCGGGCTCGTTCTGCCATGGAGATCGGTCTGGCCAAGCCTGCAGCTACCGTACCGCCTTCTGGTCGCTGTGCAGCTGCCAATCCCGGAAGGAGCTGAGGAGCCTCACTGCCTCCACCTGCAGCGGCCGGAAGCTGAAGCGGCTGTTGCTATGAACATGGCATGGAGTGAGAGAGAGAGAGAGGGAGAGAGCGAGAGACCAAAAAATTCAAGATGTGGTATATTCAAGATGAGATAAGGAAAAGGATGCGAATATCTTCTGCTTTCAGATTTCCTTTTTGATGAAGAAGCCAAAGAAAGCTTAGAAGGAAGGGAAGAAGAGGAAGGTAGTGAGCACTCACCTGATTCCAGTTGGGTGGATCCATATAGGCTGGAACCGACGAAAAAACCATGTTTGTTTCTTCTTCTTTTTCTTTGTTTCTTCTTCTTCTTCTTCTTCTTCTTCTTCTTCTTCTTCTCCTCCTCCTCCTCCTTCTCCTTCTTCTTCTTCTCTTCCTCCTCCTCCTCCTTCTTCTTTCCCTATGATGATAGGGTTTGAGAGAAGGTGGATAATCAAATATCCATAAGTAGCAGCAGAGAGAAAGAGAGAGAGAGAGAGAGAGAGAGAGAGAGAGAGAGAGAGAGAGAGAGAGAGAGAGAGAGAGAGAGGAAAGGGAGAGCACTTATATTATATGTGGTAGGGTTGGCTGAACAGATGTGGGTGAAGAGGGAGTTTCTTAGCCTTGAAGGATCTAAGTGTTGATGAGAGGAGCACTGGACTCTTAAGGCTAGCTAGTGGTTTAGTTCAGAAACAGGAAAGAAGAAGAGGGTGGAAACCCTAATGGCATGATAATTTGGAAGGGACATGCTAAGATTCCAACTACTCTTGGTAGCCAAAACATTCTCCATCTACATCTACATGAACCAATGGAAAAGTTAGGCCATAGTGGTGTAAAATGACGAGATGGCCTCTCTCTCTCTCTCTCTCTCTCTCTCTACAGTTGTGATCTTGCATGTAGCTAAATGGATGGGTCTTTCCAAATGCCGTGTTGTGTATGGTACCTGAGCACAGTATCAACTTTATAGACATGCTGCTATAGGCCAAATCTGTGTTTCCTTTGGGGATCAAATAGTACATGAAGAAGCTTAAAAACCTATGTGATCGATGCACATCCATGTGAGAAAAAGAAACCTAGTGACTGTATCAGACACAGACTGGCAATAAAGGAAACATCAAGAAAACTAACTGCATCCAATGCATATATATATATATGCTGTGACCAATAATAGAAAAGATGATCCATATATTCAGCAAGCATATCTCCTCAAATCTACCTATGGATTCACTTGTTCTTGTCTATCGAGGTCAAGGCAAGTAGATCATTTTCCATGGCTTATTATGTGTACCGAGTGTTTACTGGTCGATCAATCTGCTTGTAGGCTTTAATCCTTTGATAAGACATCAATCACATAGCCTCTCGATAAGCACATGCTGCAATTTGCTTGAATGCTTAGCTCGGATGCATACCAAGTGACAGGCAACGTCAACCGTGCTTGCCTGCCTGCCTGCTTTGGATGCTGCTGCAGCAGAGAGATTGAAAGAACCACAGCTCATCCTACTTGTGATCTCTAATTAAGGAAGAAATCGATCGAGTGTCGGAGAGGTGGGTGGGCATTACGAGCTTCAAGAACATGATGCGTGGTGTGACCAAAAGCTTCTTCCAACCAAGGTCATGGCGAGCCACGTAAAAGGAAGGCGCAGTAGGACCCGTTGTCTTTGCCTCACACAGTTGTCGCCGTCAAGCTCCGGGGAGAAGGATGGGCAATACCACTCGTTTACGTCGTCGTCGTCGTCGTCACGGTAGGACCAATGGCGGCTTGACATGTCGAGATCGCACTCTCCTTTGCATGGAAGTGGTCTGCACTCCAATCATCTTCCACATTTATGATGGAGAGGTGGCGGTAATTGTTCGGATAGGATCGGATTTGTGTACGCATTGCAGCAGCATTAGTAGCGGTATCTCAACAACAGGAGGGTTTTGTTCAGTTGGGTTAGGAGATGCTTCCCTTTGATTTGTATTTAGCATTAGCCGAATTACCACACAAAAATAGGATTTGTTTTTTTTTTTTATAAATATCTCATATGTTGGGAATTAATACAAAATGTGAAATATTTTTTTTTCTTCAAAATTTATATAAGTGAATTTGTATCTAAATTTTGATACAATATTTTCACATGAAGAAGAATATAATATTTTCAGTGCCGATCGACTTAAATCGATCGTTTGACTTGTTAATTTAGTATCAAAGTTTTGTTAAATCTTTTTTGGAAAGATAAATAGTGACGATAGATGAGACCTAATGCATGATAATGCTATCAGCGATCAATAATCAATATTTTTGAACCCTCAGGTAATTTTATTATCAGATCAATATTTTTTTTGTGTAAAAAGATTTTATCAAGTAAATTTTTAAATATTTAATACTTAATAAGTATGTTTAATCTTACATTGATTTCTTATAAATGTTCTTTGTGGGCTTACCGCTAAAGGGTATGATCGAGTGAGCTCATCCAAAATGAAATGAACAGATGATAAATAAATATTATATGTGCAAAAAATTATTATCTTTATTCTATTAAAGCATTCTAACGAATACTTAAACCAAGTGAGAAGCACGCTTTGGAAAGATAAGACATGGCTTCCTTTTTATCACCTCATTGTATGCTTTTGAAAAGAAAAAGAAGAGTCCTCCTATATGGACCAACATATTTGCATAACTACTATGCCTTGGAGACTACCGATACAATTCATCGATGAACCACATGAGACTTTGATTGATGAACTACATGTATCTTCAAAATGTATAAAGAAATTATCTTATTGTGAATGAACGAGATAGGGAGGAATTGTTCATATGTTAAGATATTAATTTTTTCCAACCTAAAAAGAGAATCTTTTGGTAAATTATCTTGATGAAGTGATATGGATGGAACTTCTATCAATGGTTTCACGGGATTTAACCCTCGCTAATGAATGACGTACATGATGATCAAACAAACATATTGAGGTGAAAAGA
Organism: Musa acuminata AAA Group; assembly: GCF_036884655.1. Classification (NCBI taxonomy): domain Eukaryota; kingdom Viridiplantae; phylum Streptophyta; class Magnoliopsida; order Zingiberales; family Musaceae; genus Musa; species Musa acuminata. The sequence continues at coordinate 17,557,148 of NC_088347.1, read as the reverse complement.
AAGACCCAAAATTTAAGGATGTAAAGTGGTACCAAGAGTAAATTTTGAGGTGCTTGAATAATTTATCTTATGGAGTGATGAGATTTATATGTTTTTATATCGGAACTTATTAATATTGTTGAGCCTTATGCTTGCTCTTTACATAATAATAATAATAATAATAATAATAATAATAATAATAATAATAATAATAATAATAATAATAATAACAATAATAACAATAATAATAATAATAATAATAATAATAAATACACCCAAATTATAAAGAAAATTATGAAAATTTAAGCTTTGGTTGTAGAGGGTTTGGGTTTCCTAAAATTTCTTTTTAATATTTTAATTTTATCTCAAAGTGCAAATTAATGAGGTGATATTGTTTTGAAGGTGATATGATCGACACTCTCAACTAATCAAAACTTGACACATGGATATTGTTTTGAAGGTGATACGATCGATACTTACTTTTGACTAATAAAAATTTGACACATGTAACCTAGTTTGCTATACCACGATAATACGTCGAACTAATATTGTCATTTTTTTTTCTGAAGGGAAAGACAATAATAAGAGGCATCATTATATTTCAGAAAAGTTAGCACTATGGAGCTTTTCTCAACACTCGCCGGATATAAAATTTTAGTGGTAATTTTTACTTTTCTTTTTTTTTTCCTTTTAGGCAAAGAAAAAATAGAATCCTTCGTCTTTACAATGGAACAGAAAGACTTGAGTGTTTAAATATTACATGGCAAACGAAAAAGAAAAAACACAGGAAATTTTGAAGAAAGGAAAACCTATGGACCAGAGGAGTGATTTGATTGAAGTGATAAGTTTTGGCACAATGGACCACATGATGAGTTGATGGGAGACAATTATAGTAGGCAAACATGGAATGATCAACTAAAACTTTTGTCAAAGCTCGAAGGATGAACCCAACAAGGAAAGGTGTTTGCAAAGTGTGTTGGGTCCAGCCCGGGCTGGGACAATTGGGCTTATTGAGTCCAAATCAACAAATCAAAGAAATTAAAAAAAGAGAGAGAAGGTGAGGAAAAAAAATCTGATTGCAGCGTGCGTGCGGCGGCGTGTTGAGAAAAAAAAAGGAGAGAGAAATAGAGAGAGAAAGTAAGGTTTCTGGGTTTTTCTCTTGACGATCGGTGGTCAAACGTTATCAGTTTCGGCCCAAATTTTATGTGGAGAATCCTTGCAGCAAACTCTACAATCCTAACGGTGTTGATATGCAGTTTACCCTCTCTAAGGTACTTTCTTACGATATCCATTCCGTGAGACCTAGAATTCTCTTTTGAGGAGATCCATCATCTTTGATGAAGATATGCTATTCTTGAGCCAAGATCTATAATCTTGATGTTATTCTGATCCTCTAGTTATTCTAGAAAAGACCTACTGTAAATCTGTTATCATTATTATTGATAGTGGAAGTTTGAGGTAGACTACGGTCTCGTGGTTTTTTCCACATTGGGTTTTCCACGTTAAAAAGATTTGGTCTCACTGTGTGATTGATTTATTGCTCTATTGTCTATGCTGTGCTGATTGATTTAGCATTTTGATATCAAGTTGGTATTTTGATGATGAACCTATTTTGATACACAAAGAGGGAAAAGAATTATTCCGTATTAACAGGTTTCTTCCCAACAAGTGGTATCAGAGCATCAGATTGTTTGGTGCTAGTTTTTTTGTGTGATTGAAATGGAGTCAGATGGTATGATTAAATTGAACTCATCAAATTATTCCACTTGGAGGCGTCTGATGGAAGATTTGCCCTATTGCAAAGATTTATATAAGCCTATCAAGGTTAAAGATAAACCTTCTACTATGGACGATGAAGAATGGGAAGTTCAACATAGAAAAGCTATTGGCTATATTAGAAGATGGATGTATATAAACTTGCATGAGCATATTTCAGATGAAATCAGAGCTGATGTTGTTTGGCAAAGGTTAGAAAATCTCTTTGCGAAAAAGACAGTGGGAAATAGAATTTCTCTCCTCAGAAGGCTTGTAAATTTGAAATATAAAGATGGTGGCAATATTGTTGAGCACATAAGCCTATTTCAGAGTCTTACAAACAAGTTGGTTGCTATGAAAATGAATATAGATGATGAGATGCAGGGATTATTACTTCTCAGCTCTTTACCAGAAAGTTGGGAAACATATGTGGTGACTATTTGTAACTCCACGCCAGAGGGGACTCTAACCATAGATATGGTTAAAGACAGTTTACTAAATGAAGATGCAAGAAGGAAAGAACAGGGTGAATCTTCTTCTGGTGCATTTGTTACTGAAAAACAAGAAAGACGTGGAAGAAGTCATAGCAGAAATCCATATGGTTATAGTGGAAGATCCAAGTCTAGAAGAGATATCAAATGTTTTCACTATAATAGGCCAGGTCACATGAAGAAAGAGTGTAGGTTTTAGAAGCGAGAACAAAATGAAATGAAGAAAAATGAAAAAGAGACCAATACAGTTGCTGCTGAAGGTAATATCACTATTGTTTGTGATAAAGGTTGTGTCAGTCTTGTAGCTCAGGACAGTAACTGGGTAATTGACTCTGGTGCTTCATTTCATGTTACTTCTCATGGTGATTTCTTTAGATCTTACACTGTTGGTGATTTTGGTAATGTTAGAATGGGAAACAATGGTACATCTAAGATTGTGGGTATTGGAGATATTTGCTTGGAGACCAGTATTGGGAGCAAATTAATACTCAAAGATGTAAGACATGTTCCATATATTCGTCTTAACTTGATATCTACAGGTAGACTTGATGATGAGAGCTTTGCATATTATTTTGGTGAAAGTAAATGGAAACTCACTAAAGGTTCTCTAATTGTGGCAAAAGGAAAGAAGATTAATTCTTTTTATGTCATGGAAGCTAAGCTACACAAATGAGAGATTAATGCAATTCGGAAAGGTGAAAGTATAGATCTTTGGCATAAGAGGCTTGAACATATCAGTGAGAAGGGACTTCAAACTCTTGCTAGAAAGCAGTTCTTACCAGAGTTGCAAGGTACATCTCTTAAATCTTGTGATCATTGCTTAGCTGGAAAAACACATAGAGTTACATTTCAGACATATCCATCATCTAGAAGATCTGATGTTATTGATTTAGTTAATAATGATGTTTATACTATGCAAACTAGAACTCTTGGAGGTGCTTTTTATTTTGTTACTTTTATTGATGACCATTCTAGAAAAGTGTGGGCTTTTGCTTTGAAATCTAAAGACCAGGTACTCGATGCTTTCAAGGAGTTTCATGTCAATGTTGAAAGAGAAACTGGCAAAAAGCTAAAGTGTGTTCGATCAGATAATGGTGGCGAGTACAGGGGTCCTTTTGAGAATTATTGCAGGTTCCATGGTATCAGGCTTGAGAAAACAGTTCCTAAAACTCCTCAGCAGAACGGTGTGGCAGAAAGGATGAACAGAACCATTGAAGAAAGAATTAGGTGTATGCTTTCCCATGCCAAGTTACCAAAGTCATTTTGGGGGGAGGCTATGAGAACTACAGTTGACCTGATAAATCTTTCTCCATCAGTTCCTCTGCAAGGTGATGTTCCAGAGAGAGTATGGAGAGGAAAAGATATATCTTATAATCATTTGAGAGTCTTTGGGTGTAAAGCATTTGTTCATATTCCCAAAGATGAGAGGTCCAAGCTTGATAATAAGGCAAAAGCATGTATCTTCTTGGGATATGATCATGAAGAGTTTGGGTACAGATTATGGGATCCAGTGAACAAGAAGATTATTAGAAGCAGAGATGTTGTGTTTCTTGAAGACCAATTGTTTGATGATGGTGATAATGTTGAGAAGCTAGAAACCTCTGTTTATATTCCTTGGAGTTTGGGTCCAGTTCCTTCACCTGTAGTTCATGATGATCATGGGGGAGATGAACAAGAAGATTGTGGTGAGAATACTAGTGATGATACACCTACAGTTGATGATGCTGAACCAACTGAACAGGCACCTCCACCACCAGTTGAGATTCCATTGAGAAGATCCACTAGAGAGAGCGACAACCCTCTACCAGATATCCTCCACATGAGTATGTTATGCTTACTGACGGGGGAGAGCCAGAAACTTACCAAGAAGCTATTCTACATGAGAATAAGAGTGAGTGGGTTAAAGCCATACAAGAAGAGATGAGATCCTTGCTTGAGAACCACACTTATGACTTGGTAAAGCTGTCGAAAGAGAAGAAAGCTCTCAAGAATAAGTGGGTTTATAAATTGAAGACTGAAAATAATAGCTCACAACAAAGATACAAGGCACGACTAGTTGTGAAAGGATTCAGTCAGAAGAAAGATATTGACTTTGAAGAAATATTTTCTCCGGTTGTGAAAATGTCCTCTATCAGAGTTGTTCTTGGTTTGGCTGCCCGCTTGAATTTAGAAGTTGAGCAACTTGATGTAAAAATAACATTTCTTCATGGTGACTTAGAAGAAGAAATTTACATGGAGCAACCAGAAGGTTTCAAAGTCATGGGAAAAGAAAATCTGGTATGTAAGCTTAGGAAAAGCTTATATGGACTTAAACAGGCACCTAGACAGTGGTACAAGAAGTTTGATTCCTTTATGATGAGCCAAGGGTATGATAGAACCACATCTGATCATTGTGTGTTTATGAAGAAATTTTCAGATGATGATTTTATTATTTTACTGCTATATGTTGATGATATGTTGATTGTTAGCCATGATGTTGGAAAAATTGAAAAGCTTAAAAGAGAGCTAAGTAAGTCTTTTGCCATGAAAGACTTAGGATCGGTGAGACAAATACTTGGCATGAAGATTCTTCGTGATAGGAAGAAAAGGAAGATTTGGCTATCTCAGGAGACTTACATTGAAAAGGTTCTTGAAAGATTCAACATGAGTAAAGCCAAAGCAGTTTGTTCTCCACTTGCAGGTCATTTCAAGCTGAGTTCAAAACAATGTCCTACAAGTGAGAAAGAAAAAGAAGAAATATCCAGAGTGCCTTACTCATATGCAGTAGGCAGTTTGATGTATGCTATGGTTTGTACTAGGCCAGATATAGCTCATGCAGTTGGAGTTGTTAGCCGATTTCTCTCAAATCCTAGAAAGGAACATTGGGCAGCAGTGAAATGGATATTAAGATATCTAAAAGGTACTTCCAGGTTGTGTTTATGTTTTGGTGATAATGAACCTGTGTTAGAAGGGTACATAGATGCAGACATGGCAAGTGATACTGATTCCAGGAAGTCCACTTCGGGATTCTTGATGACATTTGCAGGAGGAGCAGTCTCTTGGCAGTCTAAGTTACAGAAGTGTGTTGCTCTATCAACCACAGAAGCAGAATACATAGCAGTTACTGAAGCCTGCAAGGAAGCTTTATGGATGAAAAAGTTTCTACAGGAATTGGGCTTGAAACAGGAAGGATATACTGTTTACTGTGACAGTCAGAGCGCTATTCACCTCTCCAAGAATTCAACATACCATTCTAGATCCAAGCATATTGATGTGAGATATCACTGGATTCGTGATGTGCTTGAGATGAAAGAATTACAGTTGGAAAAGGTGCATACCAATGATAATGGTTCAGATATGTTGACAAAGTCTTTGCCTAAGGAGAAGCTTGAAGTATGTAGGCGAAGAGCGGGCTTGGTACAACCCACCATATGAGCTGGAGGGGGAGAATTATTGGGTCCAGCTCATATGTGGGCTTGGACAATTGGGCCTATTGAGCCCAAATCAACAAATCAAAGAAATTAAAAAAAGAGAGAGAAGGTGAGGAGAGAAGATCTGATTGCGTGCGACGGCGTGATGAGAAAAAAGAGGAGAGAGAAATAGAGAGAGAAAGTAAGGTTTCTGAGTTTTTCTGCTTGACGATCGGTGGCCAAACGTTATCAGTTTCGGCCTAAATTTTATTTGGATAATCCTTGCAGCAAACTTTACAATCCTAACGGTGTTGATCTGCAGTTTACCCTCTCTAAGATACTTTCCTACGATATCCTCTCCGTGAGACCTAGAATTCTCTTTTGAGGAGATCTATCATATGTGATGAAGATATGCTATTCTTGAGCCAAGATCTATGATCTTGATGTTATTCTGATCCTCTAGTTATTCTAGAGAAGACTTACTGTAAACCTGTTATCATTATTATTGATAGTGGAAGTTTGAGGTGGACTGCGGTCCCGTGATTTTTCCCACATTGGATTTTCCACGTTAAAAAGATTTGGTCTCACTGTGTGATTGATTTATTGCTCTAGTTATTCTAGAGAAGACTTACTGTAAACCTGTTATCATTATTATTGATAGTGGAAGTTTGAGGTGGACTGCGGTCCCGTGATTTTTCCCACATTGGGTTTTCCACGTTAAAAAGATTTGGTCTCACTGTGTGATTGATTTATTGCTCTATTGTCTATGCTGTGCTGATTGATTTAACATTTTGATATCAAGTTGATATTTTGATGATGAACCTATTTTGATACACAAAGAGGGAAAAAAATTATTCCGCATTAACAGGTTTCTTCCCAACAAATTGGTCTCCAGCTTCTTGATTCCTGTCATGGGTGTTGCAAATGTTTAACTTGCAACAAGAAGAAGGCATGTCTCTCGATGAAGCTTTAGGTTAAACAGGCAGTGAGGAAGAGCAGCAACACACACAGCAGTGTACCACTCACTCACTCACTCACTCACTCATTGGTGATCTGTCGAGCAGAATCACACCAAGCATTGAAATCTTTGACTCGAGAGTACAAAGAAGACAAGTGTGCTTGCAAATCTTGCGTTGGCATGGCATCTTCTTCGTAATCATCACAGCTGTGCTGCTGCCAAAGGTCGAGAGCCTGTCATCACATCATAGGAAGTAAAAAGGAGAACAAAGTGTGTTCCACCTACTACCACAAGGAGGAAGGATGTTGAGCTCCTGTTATCACTGTTGTCTCGAGGAACTTACATGCATTACTTGCTCCATCCAAGCCATTCCCACCTTCACTCTGTACCAAGACCAAAGCAACAGTCTTCTTCCATCTTTTAAAGGTACAACAATCCAAGAGACAACTGGTAGCATTGGTTTTACCCGGATGTGAAGGAACAGGAAGGCCACACCACACCTACTACGGCAGTAATAATTACAAGCTCAGGCAGTCATGGAGAAGATGCAACTTTCTGATGCCTTGCCATGGCAGCAGGCTAATCCTACGTATCACCAGCAAATGGAGAACAGCTAAAGAGATGTGTCTGATGACTTCAGCAATCATACATACCACAGCTCCCTCATCAAGCCCAAGGGTTTTTAAAGCGAAGGCAACGATGCGGAGTCGGCGTAGAGAATCTAGATTACAGAAAGAAGTGATATGGATGATACTGCGCATTCACTTCTTGTGCAGTGGTCCGACGCTTGAAGGAGAAGAAGGTAATGGGATCACCTGCGAGGCACTTGAATGGTGCTGCTGCCCTCTGTCTCTATTCTTTTCTATGACTATGGTGATGAAAGTTGCATCCTTCTCTTCTGGGCCTCTGGAATGTGAGGTAGAAGGATGAGAAGCACTTCTGTGAGCCTGCCTTGCTTCTTCCGTCAGCTTCTTCCTGTGTAGCTTTTCCTCGGCATCCTTCAGAAACTTGAAGGTCGGAGGTGGTGACGACCACATCCTGACGAAATCTTCTTCCTTGGAGGATTCAAAGAGGGGGTTGAATCCACTTTGTCTGTAGCAATCTAGAGGAGTCAGAGGCGGGGTGAATAAAGAAGGGGAAGAGAGAGGTGTCAAGAATGGGGTATCCGAAGAGAGAAACAAATCGCTCAAGCTCTTCCCTCGGGAACCTCTCCTGTTCCTTCCCTCTCCGCACCACCCATCCTCCGACTCCAAATCCTCCATTGTTTCCTCTTTGATGGTGAAGAGGAACCTCGGAGGGCCTGCAAGGCTGTGCAGCCGCATGAGCTCTGCCTCTATGGTGTCCTCTCCTTCGAATGGCTTCAGCAGAAGATCTTTGCCATCAGAACATGTAGCGACATCCACCGAAGCGGAGATCTCCTGGGGGTTGAGGGCTGTGGAACTCAGGGAAGATGGCTGGTTCCAGCAGAAGAGATGAAGAAGCTCTTTGGCCGGGCTTCCGTAGTTGTCCTCAATGTCTCCGCGGGCTCTCTTCTTCCACCAAAACATGTAGTATACCTCAGCAACAAGAGCCAGGAACAGGCAGCCTGAAACAAGGCTTAAACCGATGCCCAAACTGCTTAAATGTCCCATCTTTTCCCTCAAAATCACATGCCCACCAACACTTAATACCGATTGCAGAGCTTCTCAATGATCACTACCCTCTCTCTGGCAGCCAAAACAAACCAAAGAGGAGAAACGACACCGAGAAGAATCTAAATGACCAAGAGGACGAAGAACAAAAAGATGGCAAGAAAAGGACAGCTAATTAATCACTGGCCATCGCTGAGACGAACTTAACGCTAATTGATCACCCGCACCAAATTCCAGCTTCCTTCCATAACCAAACCAAGGACCACAAATCTAGTAGGACTTTTCCAGGAAAAAAACACACCTTTACCATCAAAAATCGCACTTTGGGAGCAAAACCAAAATCACAAGCTCCGGACACCGGACACCAGCCTCCAGCCTCACCCAACACAAAATGCTTCCATCAAGTAAGCAAAGATCAAGGTTTCGTATGTCACAAAAATCACATTTTGAGGAGACCCACGACTCCAAGAAAACTAACCAGCTTTTCTTTCCCGAAAGCTTATTACATGCAAGAGCTCCGCAATCCACCGCTGGCGCCCAAATCTCTCTGCTTTGTGCTCCAAAACAAGGAACGCTCCACGGTGAGTCAAAACTCCCCGCCCCCTGTGGCTCCTCCGCGAGCTGGTTTGGTCGATGAGGTCGCGCTGTTCCCGAGAGCTGCTCACATGGGGTGGCTAGTGAAAGCGCCGTGTCGTTTCTCCAACGCCAACGGATCGAAATATTCGGACACGGCAGAGGAAAAAAGGAGAAGAAAGACCATGGGATCGCTCTCGGTCTTCTCCTGCAATAAAGAAGGAGCGTTTGCGTTGCCTCGCGGTCCTATGTTATTCCCCTGTGTGCTACGTCTTTCTTTCGTTCTGGACCGTCCAATTATTGATTCTAGTGATATTCCGTTTTGTCTTGTCCTGCGGATTCCTTGTAATAGCTTGTTCCGCGAGGCGGGATTTAGGCACGTGTGGTGCCCCAAATACGCCGACCGGTGGATCTGACGGCGAATTGATGTCGAATCAGGAAATGCCATGTGTCATCTGCTTTTGAACATGCTGGCCTAACGGTCGTCTCCGTCGTAGGTCAGGTTGGACATCCGCAGCCATGATCTGATGATTTGAAGAGAGGTGCTTCCGTCACATTCAGTATTTTACAGAATATTTCAAGTGACAAATATGATAATTCCAAGATATAAGTGATAGAATAACGTTGATGATTTCATTATAGAATTATAGGGTAAGTACGACGTCTGCAATGTTAGAATTTTTCCGTGATAGAAATTAAAATTTCTTTTAGCGATGGTCTTAATAAGATTAATGCTTTCTGATGAATCAGTCATTACATGCAAGAATGGTTCCTTTTTTTTCTTTTCCACCTAATGGTCCAAGATGAATATATATATATACAGAGGCCGCCGCTGTCTCCCGTTGCCGACGTAAGGTTAAGAAAACAAAACATTGCTGGACACAACAATGTCCAAAAATATTTTTTTTTGGCGCTACCAGCGTCCGATTGGCATGCGGTAACCACACTTGCAGGTGTCAGCATCAATTTTCTTTCTCGGAATCCGAACACCTTCGACGGTTCTCTCTGTGGAAGACTTGCGCAAGTTCGACTCCTTCAGCCTCATTGGTTCCCGGTCGCCCTGCGCAGCTACCGTCGATGCCACCGTGTGGGAATCTTGAAGCGCCACCATGGGCCAGTTTATAATCATGACAACCATCACTTTAAAGGGCGACATGGCAAAGGACTCTGTGGGCTCATTTGTAATAGATGCACGCGCAATGGCAGCAAGAGCAGGTGCTCGACATCTGAGTTGATTTGCAGTTATCATGATTCCTGTAGGTGGGGTCTTGGTGGTATAATGGTTGGTAAGATATTTGGGTAACGTACATTAGTCGGGAAGATGCCTTCTAATCATGTATGATCACAGTTGATCTTTCATCCTTGTATCACAGCTCTGTGGCGATTGTGCAACGACGCTGCGTGCGATTATTATAACAATGCCATTGTCCGTGAGCCGAGTACAACAGTACCACAACTCTCACAGTTGTTATCATCATGCACAACCATACCACAACTCTCAATCAGTGGTGCATGTATCGTTATTGAGATGTTCTACCCTTGCGCATGATGATAACAACTGTGTAGGCATTACGACATGATATGACGATCGACGAGGTCGTCGTTCGAATTGTGTATGGACAACCATCCGATCGTGGGTGGTGAGCAGCATGTATGTGTGTAGTTGGTGACCGCACATTCCCCGTATCGTGGAAAAGAATGAGAGAAATAGATTTATTTTCAAAAAAATATTTTTACCCCTCAAAATAATAATAATAAAAAAAAATCAATCTGCACCCCAAAATTTATTTATCCTTTTATGCCCTTCAAAAATAAAAAATTCTTTATATATCTTGTGAAAATCATAGTTTTACTCTTCAAAAATTAAAATTTTCTAAATTATATCCTCAATTATAAAATTGACTAATTAAATTTATTTTAATTAAATATTTTGATCGGACTTAATCATGATTGTATTTTGATTGCGTGATTAGATTTAGATTCGATCGATCAAGTTTTAATCAAATTTGAAGAAAATTAAATATTGATCAATTTTAATAGTCTAATTGGATGAATGGTTGACCCAAATATATGAGTTAAATTGGATAGTCTAATTTTGAGTTTACTTAATTAAATAGGATTGACTAGTATAAAGTTACATACGAAATTTACAAAAATATAAATTATGATTTTCTTTTATAGTTTTCACATATAATATATTGATAATATTTTATATGAGATAAATAAAAAATTAATTATTGTTCTTTGATATTTATTTGGTTATTCACATGTATATGTTTAAAATTATTAAAGAATATTAATTTTTTTATGTAAAGGCATGATTTATGTTTTTTATGCTGATTAATATTCAATATTATTACAACTATTATTTTTATTAAACTATTTCGATATAAATTATATTGAAGAAATTTGATTAATATTATTTGTAACTCATAGTTTTAATTTTTATTTGAATAGTAGCTACCAAAATGACTTGGGATTGTAGGCTTATGGGATCTAAATCATAATAAAAGTCTTATCATTTTATAAGATATTTTAAATTATTACATTAGTCTAGTAGTTGTCAAAGTAGTCTAGACTAATAATTTATAAAATTACATCAAGGAATTAATCCTAAATAATATTAAAAAAAATAATATTCATAATAGCACATATAATTTCAAATGAGAGTAAGATATTCGAATCTACTTCAAATAATTATATGATGATTTAGGATTATGCTGTTTTGGATATTCTTATAGTTTAGGGTTGTATACTCAAAGATATCAATATTATTCTATAAGAATGGTAGCAATCATCCATAAATATTTTTATATAAATACTAGATATGTTAATATTTTACTTAAATATAAAAGAAAAGTTTTCATAGTAAAATACTACTTCTATGACAAGGAAGGTCATGTGAAGAAAAACTATAAGATTTGGTTTGAAAGGAAAATATATAAGTCTAATCTTTGTATGTTTTAAATCAAACATTACAAAAGTTATTTTCTAATACTTGATGGATTGATTTTGACACTTCAACATATGTTACCAATAATAGAGATTCAATTTATCATGAAAACCAAAAGAGAATAAAATATTTATCATTACTAGAAATCTTTTTAAAACAAAAGTGATAGTACTTATTGCTTATGCCGATGAATCATTTGATAAATCTTGAGAATATATGTTATGTTCCAATAGTTCTAGAAATTTAGGTTCATTATATGAAATTATCAGGATATTGTTTCTTTTTTTATGGTTGTAAACTTAGTATATTTATGATTCAATAAGAATTAACTTTTAAATTATGTATAATAGTCTATATAGAATTAATATGAATCTTGAGTTTACAACGACCCAATAATCAAATATTTGAATGAAATATAATTTAATGAACTCCTTGAGATTATATATAATTATAACTACATATTACTTTATGTTCCTTATTTTAGTGGAGAAAGATATTTTATTATCTTTATAGATTACTTGTTAAGATATAACTATCTAAGGTCTTAGTTTGTTGACACCTTTAGGTATATATAAATGAAGTCGAGAGACAATTAGATATAAAAGTTTAAAATTATCAAATTTGATAAGGGTAATAAATTTTATGATAGTTACGATGAAACCGATCATAACTTTGGTTCTTTTGCTAGATTCCTAGAAAAATAAGGTATTTGTGTTTAGTATATTTTATCAGATGTGTCACAATAAAACAAAATTGCTGAAAGATAAAATCATACTATTATGGGAGCTTGATAAGTTATTCTTTTGTACTTGAATCAATATGAGGAGAAGCTCTTAGGATGATTATATATATCTTAAATAGGGTTCATAGCAAGTTAATTACATCAACTCTTTTAAGTTATGAATTAGTAGAAAATCTAATTTGAGATATATACACATTTGGGATTGTCCTACTAAAATAATAATATTCAATTCATATAAAAATAAATTAGGTTCAAGGACTATTCTAGATATTTTATTGATTATCTAAAAAAATTCAAAAGGTTATATATTTTATTATTCTAATCATAGTACGAGGATAGTTGAATATGATACCGTAAGATTCTTAATAAATAGCAAATTAATGGAAGTGAAAATTCTTAAAAGATTTAGGTTAATACTCTTTTATCTTTTATATTCAAGAGATTAAATAATTTGATAATGGTGAATAATAAAATAATATTAGTGAACTCTCACATAATATTGATATCGTTGTTGATGAACTTGTAGAATAATCATAATCGACAACTTTGAGAATATTTCAGAGGGAAGAGAGATCTACCATTTTTATTATGTGGTATATCTAAAAGAATTATATTATGATATAGAAATCAAAATGATCCCTTATTGTTTTCACAAGTTATAGAAAGTAACGATTATAAAAAGTAATACGATGCAATAAAAAAAAAGAACTCATCAAATTATTCAATAACTATAAAAAATTATATTGTATAAACATAACTCAAAGAGTAATATAGAATGATATAACGACCAGACTTGTGGTCAAATGTTTTAGTCATAAAGAATGCATTGATCATAATGAGATACTTTCTCTAGTTTTTAAAATGTACTCATTAAGAATCGTCATGCCATTAATGACTCATTATGATTTTGAGTGATATCATATGGATATAAAAATAACTTTTATGAATAGGGATATAGATTTATATGGGTTAACCTAAATGATTCATAGAGAATATAAATAAAATAAAAATAAAAAAAAATTCATTTATAACCTTAAATAAGCCTCTAGATAAATTATAGATAAAGTTTCTTTTTTATCATTACTTTATTTAGATTTAAGAAAAATATTTTTGATTAATATTTATATATGAAGATCAGTGAAAGCAAGTTTATTATATTGGTCATATATATAGATAATATTTTGCTTACTAGTGATCTTGGTTTATTGTACTGAACTAAAAATTTTTTCACTAATAATTTTAAGATGATTGTTATGAATGAGAAATTTTATGTTTTTTAGTATTGAGATATTCAGGGAGAGATCTCAAAGATTACTAGGACTATCTCAGAAAGAATATATTGACTTAGAAATAATACACAACTTTATTAAGTAAATAATAAAAGTAAAAGTTTTAGTCAAAATAAGTATTTTAAAATGACTTAGAAATGAATTAGATAAAATAATATTCTTTATGTGTGCAGTTGGAAGTCTATTATTCTTAAGCTTTTACTAGATAAGATATCAATTTTATAATTAAAATATTAGATAGACAGTAGATTTACTTAAGAATGAAAATACTAAAAGACCGTAAAAAAAGTAATAAAATATTTGAAAGGAATGAAAGATTATATGCTCGTAAATATGAAATTAGATTAACTTGAAAAATAATGATATTTTTCAAGTGTTGATTTTGCAAATTATATTAATAACAAGAAGTTCACCTTACAATTTATATCTATATCACTTGAGAGGCAATTTATAGGGAAAAATATAAAGTAATATATTATTACATTATTAACAATAGAAATTAATTTTGTAATATACTTTGAGGCCATTGCATAAGATTTATGACTATGAAATTTTATCTTAGGATTTGATGTCGTTAGACTTAATTGTCAAGTCACTGAAATTACTTTCTAACATATCATACTTGTTTTTTTTTCTAAGAATGACAAGTACTATTGTAGCTATATTCATTATAGTATAAAGTAGATGATGGTTAGAGAAAAAGAATACAGAAATAATTAATGTCAATTAAGAACTTGATTTACACTATATTGATTGTTGATTTATTTACTTAGAGCTTATAACCTAAATTGTTTGAAAGAATATGTTATTATGATATAAATTTGTGAGCAATATATACAAGATATGATGATATCTGTTTGAGTGGACATTATAATTGATATTTTTACTTACGTATTTAAAGTCATTTGTATCTACTATCCTATTCACATTTATATATGTATATATTATGGTTGAATGTGATGATAAGATTTTATTGATAAAACAAATTACAAGAGATTATTTTAGACTTCATTAGGAAGGTCTAATAATGTTATAACATTGATGACATACAATTGCTATGACACACATTAACAGTTAGACTTAATATGGTAATATATTTATTAGACTTTTTGATAGTCATCATATTACTCTATGAGTAAGAAACTTTTTATTTTAATTAAAATTGACTTATAGAAGACTTATGATAAGCTATTCTAAGATTCTATCATTATCACATCCTAGATTTATAAAAAAATAATAAATTAGTATTTTATTATTTATAATTTACAAATTACACTCCTTTCTTTCTTTTTTTCTTCATCCTTGAATTCAAATCCATTTATTTACAATAGTAAATATTTTATTAATAAAATAAAGAACCACAACTTCTTGGTAGAGTCATAGGTCTTTTCCACCCAAGCTTCAAATATATTACAAAATAGTATATTACTTTGAAAATAAATATAAGATAAAAATATATTAGCAACTACACATGCTGGTAGGAATCTTTGAAAAATCATAAAACTAATCTTCAATATTTGTAAAACATATACAAATGTCAATAATTTAATAAAAATGATAATATATCGATTCATCATAAAACTTATACATTATAAAAATAATGATAATTTCTTAAATAATAAATAAAATCATGCTAGTCATAGGTGCCATGTAAGCCAATCATATGAGTGATGACACGTACAGCATAATACATATTCTTTTTATTTATTATATTATTTAGTATTTTATCACTTTATATTGCTTGTTATATAATGATATTTACATGTGATGTCGCCCATAGATTTTCCTATAGTTGTATCAGAGCCAGGTGGCACCCGTAGTGGAGCATGTGGGCACTGCGCTCGCAGACAAAACTACCTACGGGGGCGCCCGCTGGAAGAGGCGGTGCTCCCTGATGCAGTGACTGCCGTTGGCAAGGTGGCGGCGATCGCAGCGCAGGAAAGGCAAGGTGGGGGAAGTAGGGTTTTTGGGCAAAAGATATTTTTACCCTTAGGAATTTAAGAAATTTTAAGTTGTATCCTATTATCTAAATTACCAAAATACCCCTCATAATTCAAAAAATTTCCTACATGTCTCGAATTTTAGAAAAATATTAGTTAATTAAAAGGTTTAATTAACTATTATTATTATCTAGTAGTCCTAGATGGTGATGTATACATGTGATGTATGATGTGAATGGATGATCATGGACTATGTGATGTGTGTGTACGTGTGATTGTGATTATTATTATTGGGACCTGTGAGCCTATAATTTTATTCTCGTTTATTGTTAGGCCTTTGTACCTATGATTAAGTTGTAATCATAAAGGAGGCACAACGGGAGTGTGAAGGCGATAGTGGAACCCACGAGGTTGAGACGGACGATCGCGACGCATAGAGATATGCTGAGATGTTGACGGAATCGATGAGGATGAGATAGACAATCACAGGGCATGGAGATTCGCCGCTGCATACATAAATCTTGATGTGAGTGATTGGGCCTATTGGCTTAGGCTTGATCATATTAGGGTATAGTCCATGATCATCTGGTGTGATTGCTCATGTGATGTGTGATTGTTTATACACCTACTAGATATGTATATATAATTTACATATGATGTAGATGTATATTAAATATGTATATTTGTGACACGTCATATTAGGAAACCAAATCAAAATCCTATCTCTCAATAATATTAAGTCGGTAAACATGAGACAATTAGATTGACCCACACGGCCTTCTATCATTATAGGTAGGGACCAATTCCCGACATAAGTTGAGTTGGTCGAGTCCATCGAAGCTCTCCTATATCGCGATTTGCTATCTTGCCTACGACATAGAGATGTCACCGGTGACATGAGGATATGGTATGTTAGGTCGAGTCCCTCGAGGGTATATCATCGAATCAGACTCATCTTATAATGATAGTATTGACTTAACCAAACATAATGGTTGATCGAGTCTCTTGAGACTATGGTGGTTTAGAGGCCAAATAAGATGAGAATCATAAGGAGTTGTGATTGACAAGAGTTGCCTACCTTTTGGGCTTTGTGTGATTGGTCGAGTCCCTCGAGGTTACACTAAGACGCTGATTGGATCTCAATCCCTACTAGAAGTCTACCGAAGACTTCCGTTTCATATGCTGAGGGTGTAGTGTGACTCACTAGAAAAATAGTGGGAGCAAATTAAGATAGAAGTCCATATTTTGATTATTTATTTTTTTAAAATATGAGTGTTATTTATTTTTACTATATCTTTATTTTAAAAAAATATCACTTTTAAATCCCTTACGTGGCATACTTGATGACAACTGTCTCACTGGCCCGATTTATATGGATTGGCTTCGAAACTTGAGAATTGTTCTCATGATGGAGAAAATTATGTATGTCCTTGATACAATGATGCTTACGCCCGAGGAAACGGCAAGTGAGGAAGAGATCGCTCGTTACGTGAAGTACATAGATGACTCCACTCTTGCTCAATGTTACATGTTGGGCTCCATGATTCCTAAGTTACAAAGACAACATGAAAAGATGGATGCTAGATCCATTCTCCTATGTCCGCAAACTGTTTGAGGAACACCAGTTCAGAACCATGTCCTAAAGATGATTGAGTGGATAGAGAAACTCATAGATCTAGGAATGATCATAGAGGATAACCAATGTGTGGATCTTGTGCTTTAGTCCTTACTAGATTCCTTTTCACAGTTCATAATGAATTTTAATATGAACAAGCTTGAGGTAACTCTCCCTGAGCTCCTTAATATTTTGAGGGAGGTAGAGAGCACTATCAAGAAAGAGAAGCCAGTTCTCTACACTGGTGAGACCATATAGAAAAGGAAGGTGAAAACGTCCCTTAAAAAGGGCAAGTGCAAGAGTAGACCAGGTAAAGCAAAGATTACTAAGAAAGACCTAACAAAGGACAAAGGTCAATGCTTCTATTGAGGCAAAGATGGGCACTGGAAGAGGAACTGTAAAGAGTACCTTATAAAGAGGGTAAAATAGAAGCTTGGAGAAGCTTCAAGTACATTCACGATCAGTCTCCATTTGTTAGGCTCTTATGATAACACATGGGTATTGAATACCGATAGTACTTATTATATTTGTAATTCGTTGCAGATTTTGACAAAATCTAGGAGATTGGTGAGAGGCAAGATAAACCTCAAAATGGGCAATAAAGCAAACATTAATGTAGTAGCTATTGGCGAGGTCACCATACATCTACCTAGTGGAGCTATTATTGCGTTGGATGCATGCTATTTCGTTCCTTCTATTATCAAAAATATTATTTATATTTCATATTTGATAGTTTATGGATATAAATTAGTTTTTAAAAATATGATGCATTTCATATGTTGTTTTTAAATTAGTATATAAAATATATAAAATAAATAAATAAATAAATGGGGATTATGCTTTTCTTTTTCTAGCTAATTTTGAAAATGATAATGACAATTGCATGTTTTATGAAAATACAATAAAATGTTAGATTTAAATCTAATGATTGATCCTATGTATGTTTTTTTTTAATAAATAATGTTTATCTAAATTGATGATTTTTGACTTTGATTGAAAATGCTCAATGAAATTATACTTGATGTTTTAATGACATAATGATGTAAGATGTAATGAAAATATTAAAGTTTTGATATCATGCTTGATGATTTTATACTATGCATGAGATTTTGAAGTTATACATGATGAATTTTGTGATTTATGGCTTATTAATCTTTGTCGTAATGAAAGTTGCTTTTTTGGTTTTAAATAAGATGGATGGTTTACATATGAAAAACTTTGAGCATATTTATATGAAATATAAAATGAAATACATAAAAGGAAAAATATATTATCATTGGAATTAAAATGATAAATCAAATCTCTTGTTTAAAGAAGCCATATGTTTAATGTGTCATTTTTTGTCATGATGATGAAATTTATTTTTCGGTCTTAAACGATGATGCATTTGGCATAAAAAAGATAAAGGTATGCTCGTATGAAACAAACAACTTAAAATGAAACAACTCTTTGATTTTTCGATAAAAGATTTATGAATCCATATATATTATGTTTTTGTGAATCTCTTGGACTTTAAAAATGATTTGAATTTGAATTAGTTTTATTGAAATCATAATTTCTCGAGACTTATAATATGAAATCTTTTATGAATCAATATATTTTATTTGATTTCTTATGTTTCTTTTTGCTATTTACTAAAGTGGAAAATAATCCAATTCATGATCTTGATTTCTCGATTTCTTAACTTGAGATTTTCTTTTATAATCAAGATTTCTTACTCTTTATTTTCATATGATTCTTGCATTTTGTTTAAGAGAAAATTTTCTATATGATTCATATTTTTTGGTATTCACATGATCTTATCTTTTATGATATGATTTTTATAATTCCTTGTATTCATGAAGTATATCTCATCACCAAAATTCTCTTGATATTTTTCATGTGATGATATGAAATTATATATGAAATACTCATGAATTTATGTTGATGCATACAAATGAGAAGTTATGATCATGCATGGTAGGATATAATGTAATATGATATTTTGATACCATCATAATTTAAAATATTTATGATTTGGATTTATGCATGAAATACTATGATTTGTTGCTAAAATGATGTATCATGAATGCTTGAGTATCATGTATGATATGCCCATAGTGATGATTTATTTTTGGTATCATGTATGAAGTAAGGATGAAATTTAAGGTTATGAAATTATGCATGTTTTAATTTGAAACTATAATGATACACAAATATATTGAAATAAGATTGATACTTTACTTTTGTCATGATTTAAAAATTATTGTAAAGGAAAAAAGAATTATAAAATTATTTTCTTCCCTCATTTTGACAATAACAAAGGGGGAGAAAGAACTAGCTTGCATATTCTAAAATGATATAAAATTTGCAAGCTTGCATGTTGCAAAATTTGTTAGATTGTTTAATGTAAAACTTGCTATCTTATTAGCTTGTATTTCTAAAACTTGTTAGCTTGCTCAACTCAAAAGAGAAGCAAGAATTACTAGCTTGCACATCCCAAGTAGAAGCAAAATTGCTAGCTTGCACTTTTCAAAAGAGAAGAAAGAACTTGCTATTTTGAACATCATAAAAAATTACTAGCTTACCTATCTCCAGAAGCAAAACTTACGACTTGTAAATTGCAAAAGGAAGCAAGAATTGTTAGCTTGCACATTTCAACAAAAGGCAAAAATGCTATCTTGTATTCTTTTTTTTGAAAACTTGCTAGCTTAACATTGTAAAGAAAAGCAAACATGCTAAACTCTGCATATCTCTAAAACTTGCTAGCTTGCATGATGTTAAATGTAATGATTTAAAATTATATATCAAAAACTTGTATAGTTTTGTACTTCTCCTTTTTGTTGATGACAAAGGGGGAGAAGTTATGTTGATGATATGCATATAATGTGTTGTAAATATTCATGATTTTATGATCACATATTATAAATATTCATGATGAAATATTGCTTTGACTTGAATTCAATTTGAATTCAAGGTTCTATCAATATGGCATATTGATAGGGGGAGTTAAGGTTAACTCCGTCATCAATTGGTTGCCATCATAAAAAAGGGGGAGATTGTTGAATCTCGGATTTTGATGATGAAATTAATTGAGAGTATTTATTTGATCTATGTTTTGAGTGACGCAGGAAGCTTCAATCAGGGAGAGACAACTAAAGCAGGAAGAATCATGTTAGGCCAGAGAAAAATATATTAAAAGATTGGACGTTGAGCCGAAGGATCGATCGACGTATCGACAAAAGGCTTCGAGCGAAAATTACGCTAAGAAAATTTGAGTTGCAGAGGTCAACTGACCTATTGGATAATAGGCCCCAAAAGATGACGATGCACCAAATAATCGGACGAAGCATCGATAAACCAATGACATGTTAGACAACACTTGATTCAAACTTTGTAATAATTGTCTAGATCGAAGTGGGTTTTAATTATGCAAGATTAACTATGATAGCAATGCATAAAGCAAAATTAAGTCCCAAAGTCAAGAATGAGATTTCGTTGGGAGTGCGAGAATTCATCGGAAGTCCGAACGTTCGTTGGAAGTTCTACCGAAATTGACCGAGAAGTCCAAGAGCTTGCCAAAGAAGCTTGTCGGAACTTGCTAAGAAGATCATCGTGAAGTCCAGGAGCATGCTGGGAGCCCATTGGAACATTACCGAGAAATCGTCGGAAGTTTGTCGGAAGATCGTCGGAAGTTCGTCAGAAGAAACCTAGACTTACGGACTTATTTAGCTTAGTAAATATCTTAAAATTCGTAGTTAGCATATAATTGGGTTGAAATTGGGCCAACTCAATTAGGGGTCAATTGGGTCCAAGTTTGAGCTGTGTTGGGCTAAGTGCAAGACTCAAACAGTGACCCAATAGGTGGCACCGTTGTGGCAGACGGTGTACTGCCAAATTGGGTGGTGGTACCGCCCAATGGCAGTGTCAAGCGGTGGTACCACCAGTTTGGGCGATTTTACCGCCTATACATAGTCTTCTAGGCAGCGATACCGCTAGATTGGGTGGTGGTATCGCCTAGTGTTAGTGCTGCAGGCGATGGTACCGCCCAACACAGGCGGTGGTACCGCTAGGACCTGGGAAACCTAGGATAAGACCTTTTTAGACTCCAAGTTTGAATCAACTTGAGGCCTATAAACAACCCTCTCATCCATGGTTAACACACACACAATTGAGAGCAAAATGAAAAAAAAAAACTATTATAATCTTATGTGAACTCCTTAAACTCTAAAGTGCTAGTCTTGCTTAAGTGATGAGTGAAGGGGGGTTATAAAGGTTCTATTTTGAACTTGTCAAAAGGAAAATCAAGTTGAAAAGTAGTTGATCTTTGCCCATTGAAGGAAGATCGTTAGTGAATGCTAGTGGCCTCGACGGAAGAGGAATCAATGGAGTGGATATAGGTCATGACAATCGAACCACTATAAATTCTGGTTTGCATTTCCTTTATGCTATTTCCTTATATTACAAATTGAATTCTTATATTTACTATGCTTCTGTACGTTTTTAAGTTAAATACATTTCTGAAACGGGTTTAATCGAAATGAAAGATTTTTAAACTGACATTTTTATTCGTTGCACTAATTCACCCCCTCGTCTTAGTACCGACTCGTTGCTAACAAACTTGAGTAGAAACTGTTGTTGGGAAATCATAGGGGGCGACATCATATGCGCAGCGGAAGAACAAGAAAACAAAAATCCCCGATTCCCAAAAAGATGTTCATCGTCGTGCGAAGATTGGTGCGCAAAATCCGCAAAAAACACAAAACTGCGTATAGAGATTGTGTTACCTAGGGAGATCGTATATCCCTGTTTCCTTGCAGATCCTTAGGAGAGGGTGAAGGAGGTCAAGCGTCCTCCTCTCTAGCGGTGATCCACACAGCAGGGTTGCGACGACGCTCCTCAAAACTCCAGGCCTACTCTAAGGTGGAGAGGGAGAGGAGAATAGGAAGGGCAAGCAAAGACTCTAGCCTATGAGGCTGTGAATCCCTCCTATTTATAGAGATCCCGTGTCAAAACCCTAATGGGTCCTTTCCCTAGTGGGTATTGGATCTGCATCCAATAAGACAAGGGCTCCGTCGGATATCTCATATCCGAACCTCTACTCATCGCAATGCCTACCATATGTGTGTGACCCTCTAGGCCCAATATCGAGCTGGCCGTGAGTCATACCTGTCAGAACTCCTTCTGACTGAGTGAATTATTATCTCTGTAATAATTCACTCGACTCATCGACTACGGAAGTACTAGGCCACTACGCCGTAGTCCCCAGACGATACAGGGGAATCCAATCCATTGGACCTGTTTGTCCTCAGTTACCATGTACCTATAGTCCCTCATCCATCTAATATCCCAGAGACCGTATATCGAGCATGGTGCTGTCAGACCCATACGGTTTCTACTCGAGTCTCGCTCTAATCGGATTCTCCCGGAGAACTCTTTTTCTCTCAACCCGAATGACCCTGGCCAGGGATTTGTCTGAGCAAGAACACATGAGATATTCCTCTCATGATGCCGAGAGTGGATGATCCTCTGTCGACACTCAATAGCCCTCGTAAGGTCGACTACCACTCCCAATGACCAGCTGTACTAGATCTGGGAACAGCCAAACCTATAAGTCTGGTATCAAAGAGTGGAGCACTCATACAGGACATCCTTGGTGTCTCAAGTCTAAGAACCAGATACACCACTAGGACTACGGAATCGTTGTCTGACAATAAGGCATCATCAACCATCCAGCATTCCGTAAGCGGATCAATCAGTGAACTCATTCTCCAATGAGCACCTGTACTGTATCCCTAGTGTCCCTACACGAGCAGCTATGAGACCAGCTGCATCCATCATATGGACGGGTATACAGCACACCAGTCTATCCGGTTATCACGATGTCCCTCTCGAGTAACCTATGACCGGGATTATTTAGGATATGTGTTTAAAGGTGAATCGGTCTCATTATCGTGATCTCATCACGATCCGATTCCCATTGCACAAATCCAAGGACATCACAATATATATGCATTTATGCAATAGTTATAAAGTGATATACGCCAAAATATAATAAGCAAAAAGATTCTGTATCAAGTCACACGTGCCATCACTCACGTGATTGGCTTGCTGGGCACTTATTGTTGAATCTCGTATTTTGATGATGAAACTACTTGATATATGTTTATGATTTAATCTGCGTTTTGAGTGACGCAGGATGCTTCGATCAGGATGAGACAATTAAAGCAGGAAAATCATGTTGTGCCGAAGGAACATGTCAGAAGATTGGACGTCGGGCCGGTGGATCGGTCGGCGTATCGACAGAAGGCTTCGGGCCGTGGACTCGGGCATTCGGCCAAGAAGAGCAGGTATTGTGCCAAGGATATCGGAGTTGTGGAGCCAACTGGCCGATTGGGCAATAGGCTGCAGGAGAGGACGATGCGCCGAAGAATCGGACGAAGCGTCGAGAGACCAATGACATGTCGGACAACTTGGTTAATTGCTTAGGATTAATTGTCTCGATCGAAGTTTTGTTTTGTTGTGCAGGATTAACTATGATAACGATGAAGACATAAAGCGAAACAAAGTGTCGGAGTCAAGCGCGAAGGATTTGTTGCGAGTTCGAGAGTTCGACGGAAGTCCGAAGGTTCGTCGGGAATGCTACCGGAACTAGCCGAGAATGAGTTGGGAGCTTGCCGAAGGGTTTTTCGGAAGCTCGCCGGAAGGTTCGTTGGAAGTTCACGGAGCTCGCCGAGAAAGATCGGAGCTTGCCGACGAAGCTCGTTGGAACTCGCTATGATCAAATCGTGAAGTCTAGGAGCTTGCCGGGAGTCCGCAGAATGGTTTCCGAGAGTTCATCGGAAGACCGTCGGAAGTTTGCCGGAAGCTCGCCAGAAGAAGTCTTGACTTGCGGACTTTGTAATAGCTTAGAAAATGTCTTTAAATTCATAGTTAGCACGTTAATTAGGGTTAGGATTAGGTGTTAATCCTATAACCCAAGTAGGGGCCAATTAGGCCCAAGTTCGGACTGGTTTGGACCAAGTTTGGAGCCAAACCAAGTGAGCTGGAATAGTGAAGAGGTGCCACCGCCAGGGTTGGAGGTAGCACCGCCCAGGCTATGTCTTCCTGCGAGGTTGGGAGGTGCAACCGCCCCAGCCAGGAGGTGCAACCGCCAGGGCTGCGAGGCTGGGAGGTGCAACCGCCCCAGCCGAGAGGTGCAACCGCCCAGAGCTCAGTCTTCGAGCTAGACTGGGCGGTGCAACCTCCTCTGCCAAGAGGTAGCACCGCCAGAGCTCAAGTTTCGAGCTCTGCCAGGCGATGCAACCACCGAGCTCAGTCTTCGAGCTCTGGCAGAGAGGTGCATCAGCCTGAGCTCAGTCTCGAGCTCTGCCAGGTGATGCATTCACCGAGCTCAGTCTTCGAGCTCTGGCAGAGAGGTGCATCAGCCTGAGCTCAGCTTGGAGCTCTGCCAGGTGATGCAACCACCGAGCTCAGTTTCGAGCTCTGCCAGGTGATGCAATCACCAAGCTCAGTCTTCGAGCTCTACCAGGTGATGCAACCATCGAGCTCAGTCTTCGAGCTCTGGCAGAGAGAAGCAATCGCCTGAGCTCAGTCTTCGAGCTCTGCCAGGCGGTGCCACCTCTCCAGTCAAGAGGTGCAACCGCCTGATCCCAGAATTCTGGGATTTGATCGATTTGATCGTTTTGAGCTCGAATTTTGAATTGGGTTGGGGCCTATAAATACCCCACCCATTCAGCACTGAAAAGATACAGACCTACACCGAAATCTTGATCTTTTCTGTGATTCTAAGAGCTCAAAAGTGTTGTAAAGCCTTTAAGTCTCCTCCTTCTGTTCTTCAAGTTTTCAGTTGTAAAGTGAGGAGAGAAAGGTCTGTAAAGGTTGTCTCCTGAGCCTGTCAAAAGGAGAGAAATTGTAAAAGGACAGTTTGGCCTTCGCCCATTGAAGGAAGGCACCTAGTTGACGTCGGCAACCTCGTCGGTGGAGGAAGCCAAAAGTGGAGTAGGTCAAGGCTGACCGAACCACTCTAAATCTCTGGTTTGCGTTTATTTTCGAGCACTTTATCATTACTGCAAACCTCCCTCTTTACTACTGCTCTCTGCGCTTTCACGAACAAGTTCTAAGTGCTGTTCTTCCGAATCTGCATTCAGACGTAAATTCGTATTTTCATACGTTACTGTTTACGTTTACGTTTGATTCTGCAGAACTGTCTTCCGTGCTTTTACGAACGAGCTTCTTTGCAGTTTATACTTACATTTTGATCCTATTGATAACTGCAAACTTTCCTCTACGATTTTACGAACGAGTTTCAGCATTTAGACGTAAAACTGCATTCAGACGTAAATCGGCTTTCCTTGCTCAATCATCAGATCTCAGTTCACGTTTACGTCTTGATTCCAACTGCATACTGCCTTCTGCGAGTATACAAACAAGTTTCAAAGTTTAGACGTAAATCTGCGTCTAGACGTAAAACTGCGTTTAGACGTAAATCTGCGTTTAGACGTAAATCTGAGTTTAAGACGTAAATCTGAGTTTAGACGTAAATCTGCGTTTAGACGTAAAACTGCGTTTAGACGTAAGTCTGCGTTTAGACGTAAGTCTGCGTTTAGACGTAAATCTGCGTTTAGACGTAAAACAGCGTTTAGACGTAAATCTGAGTTTAGACGTAAACTGCGCTTAGACGCAAAACTGCGCTTAGACGCAATCTGCGCTTAGACGCAAACTGCACTTAGATACAAACTGAGAATTTGCTTTTGCATCATAACAGTATTTGAACGAACGCAGCTTTTGGTTTTTAATCGCTGTAAGATTTCCGCTGCACTAATTCACCCCCCCCTCTTAGTGCTCTCGATCCTAACAATTGGTATCAGAGCGGGGTTTTTCTCATTTCGGATTTACACCCGAGAGAAATGACTTTTCAAGAGGGCTGTTCGGTCTTTCGTCCACCGTTCTTTAACGGATTGGACTACACTTATTGGAAAACTCGAATGAGAGTTTTCTTAATTTCTCTAAATCTGGATTTATGGAATATCATTGAAAACGGTTTTCAACTTCCCTCCAAACCGATGAACGAATGGTCGGATTTGGAGAAGAAGAATTTTTCTTTAAACGCAAAGGCTATGAATGCCTTATTTTGCGCATTGGACAAAAATGAGTTCAATCGGATTTCTACGTGTGAAACGACTTTCGATATTTGGCGCACTCTTGAAATCACGCACGAGGGAACTAGTAGAGTCAAAGACTCGAAAGTTAATATTTTACTGCTTGATTTCGAGCTTTTTCATATGAAACCAAGCGAAACCATTGTTGACATGTACACCCGATTTACGGATGTCGTCAATGGTTTGAAATCACTTGGTAAAAGCTTTTCGGATTTTGAACTCGTTAACAAAGTTTTGCGCTCACTTTCTAAAACTTGGGATTCAAAAGTAACTGCTATTCAAGAATCGAAAAACTTGAACCAATTTCCACTTGAAAAACTAATTGGTTCATTGATCACATATGAAATGACGTGCAATGCACGTGAAGAACTTGAGAACCACCTTCCAAAGAACAGGAAGGATTTGGGACATAGAACATTTGAAGACCACTCGAGCATAAGCTCAAGTGATGGTGAACTTAAACTACAAATGAAACGAAAATTAAAAAGCAAAAAGAATGGAACTACTTGCTTTAAACGCAAGAAGAAGAACAAAAATTGGGATGAATCGAACTCATCTGAAGACGAGAAAGTCAACAAAAGCGAGGCGGCAAACTACGCCTTACTAGCCTACGACATTGAGGTAATTAAAATGCCTTTGGTTTATTTTGAAATTACTTGATGCTTTCATGATATATTTTCTTTTTTAGTTTAGAATTAATTTTCTTGAAAATTACATGTTTAAAAATAAAAATACAAAAATTATGATCATGCTGATAATTTCGAAAATAATATTGCATATTTTATGATAAACAAACAAAATGATTTTGATCATGGTTAAGAAGTAATAATGTGTATCATGTTTGATTAACATTGTTGAATGAAATCACGTTTGATTTAAAGTAATGCATAAAGATGTAATATGAAATGATTATTAACAATCTTATGCATGTGATTTTAAGTTATCCATGATCATGAGCTTGTTTGATCTTCTTGACTTAATTTCAAGATCTATAGCAAAAATCATGTTTGAATATATGAAAGTGTTAATTTCATTTTCGGATTCACTTAACAATTGGTATCCTAACAATCAGATTTTCTCATACACTTATGAAAAATATTTTTCTAAAATGGATTTGATGAAATGATTCCTGCTTATAAATTCCATCTTGAAATATGAATGATAGTTTTTTTTTTTTTTGCTTACAAAGATTTGTTTCACGTTCATATCTCCTATGATTCATGTGCAGAAAAAGAATCTCTTAAAAAATGCTTTTCCCATCTGATCGAGATTAATGATTTCATGATATTTTATGAATCTCGAAATTAATTTTAATGACTTGATTATGAACTTCAAGTTAATGATTTAATTTGAATAAGTTTTATCTAAATCATAATCTTGATCTTGCAAAATTGAAGTCACAAATAATATCTCATGGTATTCATGAATTGATACTCACAATATGAAAGCATTGATATTCATGACTTGAATTGGATTGAAACATTGTATGCTTAATTTAATCATTCTCCTATGTTTCAAAGATTCCTTAAATGCCTTATGTGATGATTGAAAACTAATCTGCTTTATGATGAATTACGAATCATGACTTGATCTATGATATAAATACCTTGAAATGATTAAAATATTTAACACTTTTATGCTCTACCCCCTATTTTCTTCTTGTTTTCAATGATAAAATGGGGAGAAGTTTTGATCATGCATGGTAGGATATAATTTGACAAAATTGATACCATCATGATATGAAACATTTATGATGTACAATTATGCATGCAATACTTGTGCTTTCTAATTATGATGTGATGTATTGCATATCATGATTTAAAATGCTATGAGTGCCAAGTTACACATTTTGAGAAGAAATTGTTATATTGAAATATTAATGTAATTATGAATGGTGATATGATATCATGCATGTAATACTTCAATTTATGATAATGATGCATGCAATGATAAAATATTCATAATGAAAAATTGTCTTGACATTCATAACTTGATTATCCATCATTTGTCATGATTTTGAAATCGTTCTAAAAGGAAAAGAGAACTACAAAACTGTATTCTCTCTTTCTTTTTTACAATGACAAAGGGGGAGATAGCTAGCTTGTATAAGTCAAGAAGATGCAAAAACTTGATTGCGAGCTTGTCTATTTTAAGAAGCAAAGATTGCTAACTTGCTTATTTCAAGAAGAAAAATTGTCTTCTTGAACATCACTATCTTGAATATCTCAAGAAGCAAAACTTGCAATTTGCACATTGTAATAGGAAGCAAGAATCATGAGCTTACACAAGAAATTTATCTTGCATTTGCTTTCGAAATTTTTGCTAGCTTGCATAATATAGAACTTGCTATCTTGAACATTACCAAAAGTGCTATCTTATATGCTATAAAACTTGCATATCTAAAACTTGATAGCATGAATGTTCTAAGCATGATGTAACATTTGCTAAAACTTCTAGCTCCAAGATTGCATGATGATAAAACTTGATATTATAATTTTCATGCAAAGAGTTGAACCAATATCACACACAAACACTTGATTGTGATACTTCTCCTTTTTGTTGATGACAAAGGGGGAGAAGTATGTTGATGAAAGTATGTTGATGACATGACATGTGATGCATATGTTCATGTTGACGTATTGCAAGTATTCATGATGAATATTGCAATGACTTGAATTCAGTTTGAATTCAAGGTTCTATCAATATGGCATATTGATAGGGGGAGTTTGTTTAAACTCCGGGAGTTAAGTTTAACTCCGTCATCAAGTGGTTGTCATCATCAAAAAGGGGGAGATTGTTGAATCTCGTATTTTGATGATAAAACTACTTGATATATGTTTATGATTTAATCTGCGTTTTGAGTGACGCAGGATGCTTCGATCAGGATGAGACAATTAAAGCAGGAAAATCATGTTGTGCCGAAGGAACATGTCAGAAGATTGGACGTCGGGCCGGTGGATCGGTCGGCGTATCGACAGAAGGCTTCGGGCCGTGGACTCGGGCATTCGGCCAAGAAGAGCAGGTATTGTGCCAAGGATATCGGAGTTGCGGAGTCAACTGGCCGATTGGGCAATAGGCTGCAGGAGAGGACGATGCGCCGAAGAATCGGACGAAGCGTCGAGAGACCAATGACATGTCGGACAACTTGGTTAATTGCTTAGGATTAATTGTCTCGATCGAAGTTTTGTTTTGTTGTGCAGGATTAACTATGATAACGATGAAGACATAAAGCGAAACAAAGTGTCGGAGTCAAGCGCGAAGGATTTGTTGCGAGTTCGAGAGTTCGACGGAAGTCCGAAGGTTCGTCGGGAATGCTACCGGAACTAGCCGAGAATGAGTTGGGAGCTTGCCGAAGGGTTTTTCGGAAGCTCGCCGGAAGGTTCGTTGGAAGTTCACGGAGCTCGCCGAGAAAGATCGGAGCTTGCCGACGAAGCTCGTTGGAACTCGCTATGATCAAATCGTGAAGTCTAGGAGCTTGCCGGGAGTCCGCAGAATGGTTTCCGAGAGTTCATTGGAAGACCGCCGGAAGTTTGCCGGAAGCTCGCCAGAAGAAGTCTTGACTTGCGGACTTTGTAATAGCTTAGAAAATGTCTTTAAATTCATAGTTAGCATGTTAATTAGGGTTAGGATTAGGTGTTAATCCTATAACCCAAGTAGGGGCCAATTAGGCCCAAGTTCGGACTGGTTTGGACCAAGTTTGGAGCCAAACCAAGTGAGCTGGAATAGTGAAGAGGTGCCACCGCCAGGGTTGGAGGTAGCACCGCCCAGGCTATGTCTTCCTGCGAGGTTGGGAGGTGCAACCGCCCCAGCCAGGAGGTGCAACCGCCAGGGCTGCGAGGCTGGGAGGTGCAACCGCCCCAGCCGAGAGGTGCAACCGCCCAGAGCTCAGTCTTCGAGCTAGACTGGGCGGTGCAACCTCCTCTGCCAAGAGGTAGCACCGCCAGAGCTCAAGTTTCGAGCTCTGCCAGGCGATGCAACCACCGAGCTCAGTCTTCGAGCTCTGGCAGAGAGGTGCATCAGCCTGAGCTCAGTCTCGAGCTCTGCCAGGTGATGCATTCACCGAGCTCAATCTTCGAGCTCTGGCAGAGAGGTGCATCAGCCTGAGCTCAGCTTGGAGCTCTGCCAGGTGATGCAACCACCGAGCTCAGTTTCGAGCTCTGCTAGGTGATGCAATCACCAAGCTCAGTCTTCGAGCTCTGCCAGGTGATGCAACCATCGAGCTCAGTCTTCGAGCTCTGGCAGAGAGAAGCAATCGCCTGAGCTCAGTCTTCGAGCTCTGCCAGGCGGTGCCACCTCTCCAGTCAAGAGGTGCAACCGCCTGATCCCAGAATTCTGGGATTTGATCGATTTGATCGTTTTGAGCTCGAATTTTGAATTGGGTTGGGGCCTATAAATACCCCACCCATTCAGCACTGAAAAGATATAGACCTACACCGAAATCTTGATCTTTTCTGTGATTCTAAGAGCTCAAAAGTGTTGTAAAGCCTTTAAGTCTCCTCCTTCTGTTCTTCAAGTTTTCAGTTGTAAAGTGAGGAGAGAAAGGTCTGTAAAGGTTGTCTCCTGAGCCTGTCAAAAGGAGAGAAATTGTAAAAGGGCAGTTTGGCCTTCGCCCATTGAAGGAAGGCACCTAGTTGACGTCGGCAACCTCGTCGGTGGAGGAAGCCAAAAGTGGAGTAGGTCAAGGCTGACCGAACCACTCTAAATCTCTGGTTTGCGTTTATTTTCGAGCACTTTATCATTACTGCAAACCTCCCTCTTTACTACTGCTCTCTGCGCTTTCACGAACAAGTTCTAAGTGCTGTTCTTTCGAATCTGCATTCAGACGTAAATTCGTATTTTCATACGTTACTGTTTACGTTTACGTTTGATTCTGCAGAACTGTCTTCCGTGCTTTTACGAACGAGCTTCTTTGCAGTTTATACTTACATTTTGATCCTATTGATAACTGCAAACTTTCCTCTACGATTTTACGAACGAGTTTCAGCATTTAGACGTAAAACTGCATTCAGACGTAAATCGGCTTTCCTTGCTCAATCATCAGATCTCAGTTCACGTTTATGTCTTGATTCCAACTGCATACTGCCTTCTGCGAGTATACAAACAAGTTTCAAAGTTTAGACGTAAATCTGTGTCTAGACGTAAAATTGCGTTTAGACGTAAATCTGCGTTTAGACGTAAATCTGAGTTTAAGACGTAAATCTGAGTTTAGACGTAAATCTGCGTTTAGACGTAAAACTGCGTTTAGACGTAAGTCTGCGTTTAGACGTAAGTCTGCGTTTAGACGCAAATCTGCGTTTAGACGTAAAACAGCGTTTAGACGTAAATCTGAGTTTAGACGTAAACTGCGCTTAGACGCAAAACTGCGCTTAGACGCAATCTGCGCTTAGACGCAAACTGCACTTAGATACAAACTGAGAATTTGCTTTTGCATCATAACAGTATTTGAACGAACGCAGCTTTTGGTTTTTAATCGCTGTAAGATTTCCGCTGCACTAATTCACCCCCCCCTCTTAGTGCTCTCGATCCTAACACTTATGACTAGCAATCTCCCACTTGACCTAAAGCCAATCACCTATGTGTCTGATCCCCATCAGACTCCTGTGACGCTCATAGACAATCTGAGACAACGGCTTTGTCAGTGGATCTGCAATGTTATCTTCGGATGGAACTCTTTCCACTACTACATCTCCTCGGGTTACAATCTCTCTTATAAGCTGGAACCTCCTCAGAACACTTCTGATGAGACCCGGGTTCCCTTATTTGAGTAATCACCCCATAGTTGTCGCAATATAAGGAAGTCGACTTGTCGCTATCTGTATCGACTCCCAAATCTGTGATGAACTTCTTCACCCAGACTCCCTCCTTTGCTGCATCTAATGCGGCAATGTACTCCGCCTCTGTGGTTGAGTCAGCAGTGGTATCTTGCTTGGAACTCTTCCAGCACACTGCTCCTCCATTCAAGGTGTACACATACCCTGAATTCGACTTGCTATCATCGACATCAGACTGAAAACTTGAGTCAGTGTAGCCTTCAACCTTAAGGCTATTACCTCCATATACTAGTAAAAGATCCTTAGTCCTTCTCAAGTACTTAAGGATACACTTTACTGCTTTCCAGTGCTCCAAGCCTGGATCCGCCTGATACCTGCTCGTGACACTCAGAGCATGCGCTATATCAGGCCTAGTACATAGCATGGCATACATGATAGACCCTATTGCTGAGGCATAAGGTATCATATCCATGTTCGCCCTTTCTTCTAGAGTCTTTGGGGACATACTCGTAGAAAGCGATATCCCATGTCTCATCGGTATGAGACCTCTCTTGGAATTTTCCATGCCAAACCTTTTGACAATAGTTTCTATGTACCTGGACTGGGACAAGCCAAGCATCCTTTTGGATCTATCTCTATAGATTCTAATCCCCAAGATATAATATGCTTCTCCTAAGTCCTTCATGGAGAAGTGTCTAGATAACCAAGCCTTTATTGTGGATAGCATTCCTATGTCATTCCCAATGAGGATGTCATCCACATATAACACCAAAAAGCTAATAGCGCTTCCACTTACCTTTTTGTATACACAAGGCTCATCTTCGTTCTTAACGAAGTCATAAGATCTGATTGCCTCATCAAATCTTATGTTCCAACTTCGGGAAGCTTGCTTTAGTCCATAAATGGATCTAAGCAACCTACACACCTTATCTGGGCAGTTCTTGGACACGAATCCCTCAGGTTGCATCATATACACCTCCTCCTCCAGGTTCCCGTTGAGGAATGCGGTTTTCACATCCATCTGCCAGATCTCATAATCATAGTGTGCTGCAATAGCCAATAGAATTCTGATGGATTTTAGCATTGCTACGGGTGAGAAAGTTTCGTCGTAGTCAACACCTTGCCTTTGACGATACCCCTTAGCCACTAGCCTTGCTTTATAGGTCTCTACCTTTCCATCTACTCCGATCTTTTTCTTAAAGATCCACTTGCAACCGATGGGTACAATACCTTCGGGTGCATCAACTAGGTTCCAAACCTTATTGGAGTACATAGAATCCATCTCAGAATTCATGGCTTCTTTCCACTTCCCGGAGTCTATACTCATAATAGCCTCCTCGTAGGTCTGAGGATCAATATCCTCTACATCCTCTGCTCTAATATGTCCCACATATCTCTCAGGAGGATGGGATACTCTATCAGACCTGCGTAAAGTTGAAACTTGTGTATTAGATACCTGAACAGACTCGGGCTGTAGAGTGGTGCTTGAGCTTGGTTCTCCAACCTCGCTCAATTCTATCATTCTCCCACTGTCTCCGTCAAGAATGTGTTCCTTCTCAAGGAACACTGCTCTCTTAGCTACAAAGACCTTTTGGTCCTCGAGATGATAGAAGTAATACCCACAAGTTTCCTTGGGGTATCCCACAAATTTACATCGCCCTGTCCTTGATTCTAACTTATCGGGGTTGTGTCTTTTAACATGGGCAGAGCAGCCCCAAATCTTAACAACCTTAAGATCAGGCTTCTTCCCTTTCCATATCTCATATGGTGTAGACACCACCGACTTAGTTGGAACTCTGTTCAGAAGGTAAGCTGCGGTTTCTAGGGCATATCCCCAGAATGAGATGGGTAGGTCAGCGAAACTCATCATGGACCGTACCATATCTAATAATGTACGATTTCTCCTTTTAGAGACACCATTGAGCTGAGGTGTATAAGGAGGTGTCCATTGGGATAATATCCCATGGTCCTTGAGGAAGTGAGTAAACTCTGTACTTAAGTACTCACCTCCTCGATCTGATCGAAGAGTTTTGATACTCTTTCCAGTCTGGTTCTCCACCTCATTCTTATACTCTCTGAATTTCTCAAAGGCCTCGGACTTGTACTTCATTAAGTACACATATCCATACCTTGAGAAATCATCAGTAAATGTAATGAAGTAGGAGTAACCTCCAATGGCATGAGTTGACATGGGTCCACATACATCACTATGTATCAGTTCCAACAACTCAGTGGCTCTCTCTCCAGTTCCACTAAATGAAGAGTTGGTCAGTTTTCCACGAATGCAAGGCTCACAAGTTGCATATGATACATAGTCGAATGGATCTAGATATCCATCATTTAG
Organism: Musa acuminata AAA Group; assembly: GCF_036884655.1. Classification (NCBI taxonomy): domain Eukaryota; kingdom Viridiplantae; phylum Streptophyta; class Magnoliopsida; order Zingiberales; family Musaceae; genus Musa; species Musa acuminata. Next base: position 17,522,578 of record NC_088347.1, on the reverse strand, counting down.
CAACTTTTGAATCCTTCTTTCATGGATGTGACCTAGCCTACAATGCCACAGGTATGCACTGTTCAACTCATCTCGTTTCCTTTTGGACACATTTATATTCATGATATGTGGAGTGGTGTCTAACATAAATAAACCATTATGCAATGTTCCTTTCGTGATGATCTTATCATCTAATAATATCGAACAACCATTGTTCTCAAAAACAAATTTATATCCACTAACTATTAAACATGAAATGGAGATAATGTTTTTGATAATAGAAGGAACAAAATAACATGCATCTAATGCAATAAAAGCTCCACTAGGCAGATGTAGGGCGACCTCGCCAACAGCTAATACAGCAACTTTTGCTCCATTACCCATCTTGAGGTCCATCTCGCCTCTCTCTAGTCTCTTAGGCCTTGCCAGAACCTGTAACGAATTGCATATATGATAAGCACTACCGGTATCTAATACCCATGTGTTATCATAAGAGTCTGACAAATGGAGACTGATCATGAATGTACCTGAAGCTTCATCAAGCTTTTGTTTCGCCCTTTCTGCAAGGTACTCTTTGCAGTTTCTCTTCCAGTGCCCATCTTTACCACAGTGGAAGCACTGGCCTTTGTCCTTTGTTGGGTCTTTCTTAGCAACCTTTGCTTTACCTTGTTTGCCCTTGCCCTTTCCCTTCTTAAGGGACCTTTCTGTTTTCCTTTTCTTTCTGGTCTCACCAGTGTATAGAACTGGCTTCTCTTTCTTAATAGTACTCTCTGCCTCCCTCAACATATTGAGGAGCTCTGGGAGAGTCACCTCAAGCTTGTTCATATTAAAATTCATTATGAACTGTGAAAAGGAATCTGGTAGGGACTGAAGCACAATGTCCACACACAAGTTATCCTCTAGGACCATTCCTAGACCTGTGAGTTTCTCTATCCACTCAATCATCTTTAGGACATGGTTCTGAACCGGTGTCCCCTCAGTCATCCTAGCGCGGAAAAGGCTCTTGGATATCTCATATCGTTGAGTCCTTCCCTGTTCCTCAAACAATTTACGGACATGTAGGAGAATGGATCTGGCATCCATCTTTTCATGTTGTCTCTGTAACTCTGGAGTCATAGAGCCCAACATATAGCACTGAGCAAGAGTGGAGTCATCAATGTACTTCACGTAGCGAGCGATCTCATCCTCGCTTGCCCCTTCTTCGGGCGTAGGCATCACTGTATCAAGGACGTACACGATTTTCTCCGCTGTGAGAACAATTCTCAAGTTACGGAGCCAATCCGTATAATTTGGACCAGTGAGGCGGTTGACATCAAGTATGCCACGTAAGGGATTTGAAAGCGACATTTTCTGAAAATAAAGATGTAGCAAAAATGAATAACATGCAGATTTTGCAAGAAATAAACTATCAAGATATGGACTTCTATCTTAATATGCTCCCACTATTTTACTAACGAGTCACGCGACACCCTCAGCACGTGAAACGGAAGTCTCCGGCAGACTTCTAGTGGGGATCAGGATCCAATCAGCGTCTTAGTGTAACCTCGAGGGACTCGACCAATCACACTAAGCCTAAAAGGTAGACAACTCTTGCCGATCACAACTCCTTGTGATTCCCGTCCTGTTCGGCCTCCGAATCACCATGGCCTCGAGGGACTCGACCAACCATGATGCTCGGTTAAGTCAACACCTTCGTTACAAGATGAGTCTGATTTGATGATATACCCTCGAGGGACTCGACCAAGCATATCATGCCCTCAGGTCACCGGTGACATCTCTATGTCGTAAGCAAGATAGCGAATCGCGATATAGGTGAGTCTCGAGGGACTCGACCAACTCAACCTACACCGGGATTCGGTTCCTACTCATAACGATGGAAGGCCACGTGGGTCAATCTAATTGCCTCACGTTTACCGACTTAATATTATCGAGAGATGTTTCTATGATTTGGTCTCCTAATATGACATGTCACACATATGCATATTTAATATATATCTACATCGCATGCAAATATATATACATATCTAGTATGTGTATAAGCAATCACACCAGATGATCATGGACCACAACCTAATATGATTAGGCCCGAGCCAGTAGGCCTAATCACTCACATCAAGATCTATGTGTGCAACGGTGCATCTCCATGCCTTGTGATCGTCCATCTCGTCCTCGTCGGTTCCGTCGACATCTTGATGCATCTCCATGCATCACGATCGTCCGTCTCGTGGGTCCCGCTATGGCATCCACGCTCCCGCTGCGCCTCCTCATGTGATTACAACTTAATCATCGGCACGCAGGCCCGACAATAAACGAGAAATATAATTGAGGTTCGCAGACCTCAATAATAATAATCACAAGTACACACATCACACGGTCCATGATCATCCGTCCACTCATCATACATCACATGTATAAATAATCATCATCATGTAGGACTACTAGATAATAATAAAAATAATAATCAACTAAACCTTTTAATTAATTAATATTTTCTGAAATCAGGGATATATAGGGAATTTTTCAATTCCTAAGGGTATTTTCGTAATTTGGACAAAAGACAGAAACTGGAATTTCTCAAATTCCGAGGGGCAAAACTGTCTTTTGCCCAGAAAACCCTAATACCCTTTGCCCATTTTTTGCTGCTGCCGCCGCCGCCACCCTGCCGGCGGCGGCCTGTGCGGCGAGGGGCGGGGCGCTGCCCTCGCCTGCGGGCGGCACGCCCGCTGGCCCCCGCGGGCAGTTCTGCCGGCGAGGCAGCGCCCGCAGGCGGTGCTGCCTCGCTGGCGGCCGCCCCTGCGGGGTTTTTGCCCGTGGGAGCAGCGGCCACAGGCGCCGCTGCCCTGCGGTGCCTCAGCCCGCGCTGCTGCCCCGCGGCGCCTCTACCCGCGGGCTCAGCGGCCGCAGGCGCCTCTACCCGCGGGCTGCCAGCCCCGCCGGCAGCAAGCCTGCTGCAAGCAGGCCGCCGGCCGGCTGCTGCAGACACAGCGCTTGCGCATGCGCCGGCGCTGTGTTGCCTGGCTGCGACTGCGGCTGCCGCTGCAGGTGGCTGCAGGCATGCAGATCGAGGGCAGCAACTGTTGCTGCCCTTCCTCGCTTTTGCGTCAACAATTTTGACGTCAATATTCTTCCTAAACACAACACACGCAGTTCAAAACCAATCATTCGCACGAACAACCTGGCTCTGATACCACTGTTGCTAAATCATAGGGGGCGACATCATATGCGCAACGGAAGAACAAGAAAACAAAAATCCCCGATTCCCAAAAAGATGTTCATCGTCGTGCGAAGATTGGTGCGCAAAATCCGCAAAAAACACAAAACTGCGTATAGAGATTGTGTTACCTAGGGAGATCGTATATCCCTGTTTCTTTGCAGATCCTTAGGAGAGGGTGAAGGAGGTCAAGCGTCCTCCTCTCTAGCGGTGATCCACACAGCAGGGTTGCTCCTCTCTAGCGGTGATCCACACAGCAGGGTTGCGACGACGCTCCTCAAAACTCCAGGCCTACTCTGAGGTGGAGAGGGAGAGGAGAATAGGAAGGGCAAGCAAAGACTCTAGCCTATGAGGCTGTGAATCCCTCCTATTTATAGAGATCCCGTGTCAAAACCCTAATGGGTCCTTTCCCTAGTGGGTATTGGATCTGCATCCAATAAGACAAGGGCTCCGTCGGATATCTCATATCCGAACCTCTACTCATCGCAATGCCTACCATATGTGTGTGACCCTCTAGGCCCAATATCGAGCTGGCCGTGAGTCATACCTGTCAGAACTCCTTCTGACTGAGTGAATTATTATCTCTGTAATAATTCACTCGACTCATCGACTACGGAAGTACTAGGCCACTACGCCGTAGTCCCCAGACGATACAGGGGAATCCAATCCATTGGACCTGTTTGTCCTCAGTTACCATGTACCTATAGTCCCTCATCCATCTAATATCCCAGAGACCGTATATCGAGCATGGTGCTGTCAGACCCATATGGTTTCTACTCGAGTCTCGCTCTAATCGGATTCTCCCGGAGAACTCTTTCTCTCTCAACCCGAATGACCCTGGCCAGGGATTTGTCTGAGCAAGAACACATGGGATATTCCTCTCATGATGCCGAGAGTGGATGATCCTCTGTCGACACTCAATAGCCCTCGTAAGGTCGACTACCACTCCCAATGACCAGCTGTACTAGATCTGGGAACAGCCAAACCTATAAGTCTGGTATCAAAGAGTGGAGCACTCATACAGGACATCCTTGGTGTCTCAAGTCTAAGAACCAGATACACCACTAGGACTACGGAATCGTTGTCTGACAATAAGGCATCATCAACCATCCAGCATTCCGTAAGCGGATCAATCAGTGAACTCATTCTCCAATGAGCACCTGTACTGTATCCCTAGTGTCCCTACACGAGCAGCTATGAGACCAGCTGCATCCATCATATGGACGGGTATACAGCACACCAGTCTATCCGGTTATCACGATGTCCCTCTCGAGTAACCTATGACCGGGATTATTTAGGATATGTGTTTAAAGGTGAATCGGTCTCATTATCGTGATCTCATCACGATCCGATTCCCATTGCACAAATCCAAGGACATCACAATATATATGCATTTATGCAATAGTTATAAAGTGATATACGCCAAAATATAATAAGCAAAAAGATTCTGTATCAAGTCACACGTGCCATCACTCACGTGATTGGCTTGCTGGGCACTTATGACTAGCAACTGTATGGGCTTGACAGTACCATGCCTGGTATAGGGTCTCTAGGGTATTAGATAGATGAGGTGTTGGGAAATCTTGGGGGCGACATCACATGCACAGCGGAAGAACAAGAAAATAAAATCCCCGATTCCCAAAGAGATGTTCATCGTTGTGCGAAGATTGGTGTGCAAAATCTGTGAAACTGAAAAACTGCGTATAGAGTAGATTGTGTTACCTAGGGAGATCGTATATCCCTGTTTCCTTGTAGATCTTTAGGAGAGAGTGAAGGAGGTTAAGTGTCCTCCTCTCTAGCAGTGATCCACACAGCAGAGCTGCGACGACGCTCCTCAAAACTCTAAGCCTGCTCTGAGGTGGAGAGGCGAAGGAGAATAGGAGAGGCAAGTAAAGGCTCTAGCCTATGAGGCTCTGAATCTCTCCTATTTATAGAGGTCCCCTGTCAAACCCTAATGGATCCTCCTCTAGTGGGTATTGGATCTGCATTCAATAACCCAAGCCTTTTAGATTATTGGATCTCTATCCAATAATCTCTCATGGGCTCTTATTGGATCTCGTCCATGGGATCCAATAATTCAGGGGCTTATTGGATATCCAATAAGACAAGGGCTCCATCGGATATCTCATATCCGAACCTCTACTCATCGCAATGCCTACCATATGTGTGTGACCCTCTAGGCCCAATATCGAGCTGGCCATGAGCCATACCTGTTAGAACTCGTTCTAACTAAGTGAATTATTATCTTGTAATAATTCACTCGACTCATCGACTACGGACGTACTAGGCCACTACACCGTAGTCCCCAGACGATACAAGGGAATCCAATCCATTGGACCTGTCTGTCCTCAGTTACCGTGTACCTATAGTCCCTCATCCATCTAATATCCCAAAGACCGTATATTGAGCATGGTGTTGTCAGACCCATACGGTTTCTACTAGAGTCTCACTCTAATCGGATTCTCCCGGAGAACTCTTTCTCTCTCAACCCGAATGACCCTAGCCAGGGATTTGTTTGAGCAAGAACACATGAGATATTCCTCTCAAGACGCCGAGAGTGGATGATCCTCTATCGACACTCAATAGCCCTCGTAAGGTCGACTACTACTCTCAATGACCAGCTGTACTAGATCTGGGACAGCCAAACCTATAAGTATGGTATCAAAGAGTGAAGCACTCATACAGGACACCTTGGTGTCTCAAGTCTAAGGACCAGATACACCGCTAGGACTATGAAATCGCTGTCTAACAATAAGGCATCATCAATCATCCAACATTTCGTAAGCGGATCAATCAGTGAACTCATTCTCCAATGAGCACCTATATTGTATCCTTAGTGTCCTCATTCTCCAATGAGTACCTATATTGTATCCTTAGTGTCCCTACACGAACAGCTATGAGACCAGCTGCATCCATCATATGGACGGGTATACAGCACACCAGTTTGTCTGGTTGTCACGATGTCCCTCTCGAGTAACTTGTGACCGGGATTATTTAGGATCTGTGTTTAAAGGTGAATCGATCTCATTATCATGATCTCATCACAATCCGATTCCCATTGCACAAATCCAAGGACATCACAATATATATATATATATATACATATATGCAATAGTTATAAAGTGATATATGCCAAAATATAATAAGCAAAAAGATTCTGTATTAAGTCACACGTGCCATCACTTACGTGATTGGCTTGCTGGGCACCTATGACTAGCATGAGGGGCTATAGAAACATTGTGATTGAGGACAGATAGGTCTAAAGTATTGGATTCCCTTGTATCGTTTGGGAATTGTGGCGTAGTGGCCTAGTACGTTTGTAGTCGATGAGTCAAGTGAATTATTTTGGAGATAATAATTCACTGAGCTAAAATGAGTTCTAACAGGTATGACTCATGGCCAACTCGATATTGGGCCTAGAGGGTCATGCACATATGATAGGTATTGCAACGAGTAGAGGTTCGGATATGAGATATCCACTGGAGCCCCTATCTTATTAGATATCAAATAATCCCTTGAATTATTGGATCCTATGGATGAGATCCAATAAGAGCGAGAGATTACTGGATATAGATCTACTAATCTAAGAGGCTTGGGTAGTTGGATGGAAATCCAATACCTAATATGGCAGGATCCAAAAAGGTTAAGTTGACAACGGGCCTCTATAAATAGGGGGAACCAAACACCCATAGGCTAGAGGTTTTTGGTTGCCACCTCCTATTCTTCTATCCTCTTCTCCTCCTCAAATAGTAGGTGTAGAGTTTTGGGTAGCAATTTGAGGAGCGTCATCACAACCCGAATGTGTGGATCACTACTAGAGAGGAGGACGCTTGATATACGTGGGTAAAACATATCTGTAGGGATTCTGGGATATACGATCTCCTTAGGTAAAACACAATATTTGATATACGTAGTTTTGGGTTTTGCAGATTTTGCGTACTAATCTTTGCACGATGATAAATACTTTTTTTGGGAAATATGAGAATTTTGTTTTCTATTCTTCCGTTGCACATGTAATGTCGCCCCAAGATTTCCTTATAGGAAATTATGAGAGTCAACATGCCGATTGGGTAATATGCCGAAAGAGAGGACAATACGCTGAAGGATCGGACGAAGCGCTAGATGAACCAATAATATGTTGGACAACATAGGAGTCATGCTTGTAATCATGTGTCTATATCGAGTTATTTTAGGTCTAATTGAGTCAATTTTGGGGTGAAACAATGCCAACACAATTAAAGCCAAATGGGCCTGAATTAGGGCTGAATTGAGTCTATTGTTTGGCTCATTCAGTGACCTATAGTAGAGTCTGGCAATGGTATTGCCCAGACACAGTTTCCAAGACTATGTCAGGCGGTGGTACCGTCAGACTAGGCAATGGTACCACCCAAACACAGTCTCCCAAACTATGTCAAGTGGTGATATTGCCAGACTAAGCGGTGGTACTGCCCAATGTCAGTGTCAGACTGGGCGATAATACCACTCAGTGTCAGATTGATAGATAATGGTACCGCTAGTTGTCAGTCTAGTAGACGGTCACCGCCCAATAATGGAGGTGGTACTGCTAGTATACTAGAAACTCAGGATGAGACACTTTTTGACTCTATTTTTGAAGTCATTTGGAGTCTATAAATATCATAGCTATTTTTGCTTGAACTAGTAAGAATTAGAATGGAAAGGAGAAAGAATACTTGAGAAAAAAAGTATTTGAAACTCTCTTAGGGTTTAGAATATCTTTCTCTTAGAGTTAGAAGTTTTCTAATGGAGGAGTAATGTCTAAAAGAGAGGTGTAAAGGTTCTCTCTTGAGCTTGTTAAAAGGAGAAAGAGTTGTAAGGGCAGTTGATCTTCACCCTTTAAAAGAAGATCGGTAGTGGAAGCTGGTAGCCTCAAGTGAAAAAGAATCAAGAATGGACATAGGTCACGATGACCGAATCACTATAAATCAATTTTTATATACTTTATGCTTTTCATTCTTATTATAAACTGATTTACTTATTCACTATTCTTACAAATGATTTTAAGTTAAAAGTCTTTCCGATATGATTTTATCGAACAAGATTTTCAAATCGACATAATTTTTATGAAAGCACTAATTCACCTCCCTCTTAATGTCGATTTCGGTCTCAATAATTGGTATCAGAGCTAAGTTTTTTCTCGATTGGTTTAATACCCGAGAGAATGGCTTTTATCGGTAATCAAGAGAGTGACTCTATCGTTCATCCTCATATGTTCAATGGGATGAACTACACATATTGAAAAACTCGAATAAGAGTTTTTTGCTTTCTATTAATTTTGATTTATGAAATATTATTGAAAGCGATTTTCAAAAGTCTTCCAAACCAAAGAATGAATGAAATAATTTAGAGAAGAAGATTTTTTCTTTAAATGCTAAAGCTATGAATGCTCTATTTTATGTTTTATATAAAAATAAGTTTAATTATATTTTGATTTGTGAAATTACACATGACATTTGACACGTTTTTAAAATTACACATGAAGGCACAAGTAAAGTTAAAGAATATAAGATAAATCTTTTAATACATAGTTTTGAATTGTTTCGAATGAAACCAAGCAAAACTATTATTGATATGTATACCCGTTTTATGGATGTCATCAATAGTTTAAAAGCTCTTGGCAAATGTTTTTCTAATCTTGAACTTATAAACAAGATTCTAAGATCCCTTCCAAAAATGTGGGATCTAAAAATAACAATAATATAAGAAGCAAAGGACTTGATCAATTTTTCACTTGAAGAACTTATCAGGTCTTTAATGACCTATGAAATAACATGTATTGTACATGACGAACATGAGAACAACCTTCCAAAGAACAGAAAGGATTTGACACTTTGAACAATAGAAGACTACTTGGGAGAAAACTCAAGTGATGATGATGATGATAATGACATTAAACTCCTCACAATAAAATTTAAAAAATTTATAAAAGAAGAATCAAAGAATAAAATAACTTGCTATGAATGTAATTAGTTGGAACACTTCAAAAGTGAATGTCCGTAACTAAAGAAGAATATGCTCGTACAAAAGAAGAAGAAAGCATTCAAGGTGATATGGGACGAATCGAGTATATTCAAAGATGAGGAACAAACTAACAAAGGCGAAGTGGTGAACTATGTCTTAATGGCTCTCAACGATGACGAAAGTAACTCAAACGAAACTCCTTTACTTTATAATGAATTACTTGATTCTTTCAATGATTTATTTGATGAATTTAAATTAGTTGGTAAAAATTATAAAATGCTAAAAAAAGGATCATGCCTCTCTCTCTAGTAATTTTAAAAAAATTAAAAAAAGAGCATGATAATTACATGTTAACTCATTGTACTAAATGTGAAGTGTTAGACTTAGTTAAGAATGAAAATGTATTACTAAAACAAATGTTAGAAAAATTTAAAATTGGTAGCAAATTATTAAACATAATTCTTACCAATAAGGGTCATGCACATAGAAAAGTAGGAATCGATTTTGAGTAGTAACACTCAATAAAAATTGACTTTATTTGTTAAAGGACCCATATTGCATATTACTCCTAAGATTAAGTGTAATTTTTGTGATAGACATGGTCATTTTATATATAATGTCTATTAAAAAAGTATAGCTCACATAAATTAGTTTGGGTTCCTAAAGGAACCATGAATGACTTAATGCCAAAAGACAAGATAGGCAGATCAAACCATGAGAGGCCCAAAGTTAAATGAGAACCTAGAACAAACCAATCTTTCTTATAAAGATGCCTACAATTGAAAGTTAGGAGCAAAAGATGATATTTTGATAGCGGATGCTCAAGGCTTATAACCGGAGATCCAACACACTTTTCAAAGCTCATTAGAATTAGAATTATTTGTAACAAATCAAACCTTGAAGATATTTGTTAGTAGACATAACTCATTAAGTATTTTGTGTAACAAGAGATATAAAATTAAATTTGAATATAATGCTTACATACCAAATAAGAATAATTCTATGAATGCCTAAATGTTTATCTTGATGATTGTCGTGAATTATTTTTTGATTTTTAAGCAATGATGCACGATTTTGGGATAAAAAAAACTTGGGTATGCTTGCATGAAAATATCTCTAAAGCTTTTCGATTTTTCAATAAGTGCTTCTTAAATTGAAACAAAAAGCGAAGAATATATTTTTCTTGAAAATATCTCTAAAGCTTTTCGATTTTTCAATAAGTGCTTCTTAGTGATGAATCTATTTTATGAATATCTTGAACTAAGAAAGTGACTTTGATGATTTGATAAATTAAATTTGAATGAGTTTTATCCGGATCATGAACTTGATACTTGAGATTTTTTAATGAATCAAGATCTTTGATCTTCCTAGATTTCTTTTCGTTATTTACTAAAAAGGAGACTTGTGCAAACAAACTATGATCTTGATTTCTTAATATTTATAACTTGAGATTTATTCTACATAAATCAAGATATTTTTCTCCTATGTTTCTTTTTGCTATTTACTATCCAAATGAATCATGATTGGTATCATTGCTATTTTATCTCTTATATTTCTTTTGATTTCTTAATTATAACTTAAGATTTTTTTATGAATTATGATCTTGATGACTTGAGAATTCTTCTGCATGAATCAAGATATTTTATTATTTATTCTCTTATGTCTCATTTTGCTATTTACTATAATCATGATCTTGATTTCTTGATATTTATAACTTGAGAATTTTTTTTATGTAAATCAAGATCTTTCATTATTTGTTCTATGATTCTTTTGTTATTTACTGAAGATGGCATTTATCCAAATTAATCATAATATGTCACTTCTTAAGGTTTATGATATGATTTTTATTATATACAATTTCTTCGTATTTATGATTGTATACCTTATGTGATGCTTAGAGCATTGATGTAAAAAGAAAAAAATTGTACCATTGTATTCTTCCTTTCTTTTTGACAATGACAAAAGGGAAAAAGATTTGCTAACTTACAATCTCAAGCAAAAGTGCTATCTTGCCCATCTTAAGAAATAAATCTTGCAAACTTGCACATTGCAAAAGGAAACAAGAATTGTTAGCTTGCATACTTCAACAAGAGGCAAAAATTATCATCTTGCACATCTCAAAAGAGAAGCAAACCTTGCACATCTCTAGAACTTGCAAAGCTTGCTTGAAGTAAAACTTGCATGTTTCAAAAATATGCTAGTTATACTTTTTCTCCTTTTTTATGATGATAAAGGGGGAGAAGGTACGATGATTTGAATCATGCATAGTATGATGCACTTTGATATTTTGGAATTATGATTATGTATGTAATGTTAGGATCAAGTTGACATTGAGAGGGGGGGAGGGGGGGGAGAGGAGTAAGCAGCCAAGTTAATAAGACAAAGCAGAATATAAATGACAAAGTAGAGATCACACTGTATTTATAGTGGTTCAGTCATCATAACCTACATTCACTCTCGATTCCTCCTTGTTGAGGCCACCGACATCCATTAGTGGTCTTTCTTCAATAGACGAAGACCAACCACCTTCTTACAATACTTTCTCCTTTTTTGGGTTTAGGAGACAACCCTTACAAACCTCACACCTCTCTTAGAATGATCACAAATCTAAAGAAAGAGGAGGAGGACACTTAGTACTTTTACAACACTTCAAGATTTTTATTCACACTTTGTTACTCTTTTATACAGGAAAGAGTGGGGTATTTATAGGCCCAAATAGCTTAAAAAATGGAGCCAAAAAGTGTCTCATCTTGGGTTTTCGGTATACTGGCAGTACCATCGCTTTTATTGGGCAGTACCACCGCCTGACACTTTGACACTGGGTGGTACCACCACCCAGTCTAGCGGTACTATCGCTTGATAGAGTCTCAAAGACTAGGCTCTGACGGTACCACCGCCTGACAGGGTGCTACCACCGCCTGACAACATTAACTATCGGTGTTACCACCGCGTAGTCTAGGCGGTACCACTGCGCAAATCACCTAAGAGGCCGAGTATCAAGCGGTGCCACCGCCTGACATGAGTTTGGGTCACTGAATGAGCTAAACAATAGACCCAATTCAGTCCTAATTTGGGCTCAATTGGCCCTGAGTTAGTATGATTTCTCTCAAACCTAACTCAAATTAAGATCTAACTACATCAATTAAGGCCAAAACAATTACAATTAAGCAATTTAGTTGTATGACACATCAATTGTTCATCCGAACTCCCGATAAAACTTCTGGCACACTTCCGGTGAACTCCCGACAAGCTTCCGATGAACTTCTGGCACATCGTTCAAATATTCGGTCTATCGCCCAATCCTCCGGCATGTTTACTCATGCAACATCTATTCTCAACGCATAATATGATTCTTCCAACCCGATGTCTGATCTTTGACTCTGGCCCAACGTCCGATTCTTCCATAATTGTTTTGCCTTTTTCCACGTAGTTAGTCCTACATCACTTATCTCAACACATGGATTAGATCATTAATTTATCAATTGATTTCATTATTAAAATTCGAGATTCAACAATCTCTCCCTTTTTGATTATGACAATCAATTGATGCAGAGTTAACCTTAACTCCCCCTATCTATATGCCATATTAAAATAAGCAAACTTGAATTCAAAAAGGAATCATGACCTTTGAATTCAAGTGAAACAATTTCGATCATGATGATCGAATGCAATATATCAAATCAAAATTTCATATATTGTGCATCATTATAACATGTACAATTTCAAAATATTACATTTCATCATCACTTTATGCATGATACCAAAAATAAATCAACATCACTTTGAGCATAACATACATGATACTAAAGCATTAAAATTTTAAGCATTTATCACTTCATGCATTAAATCAACATTTTGATCATGATACCATTTATCATTTCATGATACCAAACATTCATCATTTCTCTCCCTTTGTCATAAAAAAAAGAGAAACATTCAACAAATATTTAGATCATATACGTAAGATTTAGGGCATGCAAACTAGAAGCTTTTGAGATGTTCAAGAAAGCAACTTTTGCTTCTTGAATTATGTAAGTTAGTAATTTTCTTTTGAGATGTGCAAGATAATTCTCTTTTTCTCTTTTGTCATTTAAGAAGGAAAGAATGGAGAAGGGAAGGATTTAATGATGTAAAGATTTCAACCATCATGAACGAAAGAAAGAACAAGTCATTAAAGAAGCCAATGAATCAAATCTTTTCTATTATAAATATTATGAGAAAAGAAACTATCTCAATTTAAAAGGAAAACTCAAGTTACGAAAAACCGAGAGATTGGAAAAAATGTATAAAGGAATTCATGCATTAAGAAGATTTAACATGCCTAATTCTTAGAGTATTACATAATATCATTAAGAAGTGCATATTAAAAAGCACATAACATCAAAAAGTACTACATATTAGGACACTAATGAATTTTCTCCTTCATTAACAAACAGAAAGGAGAAATATACAAGTAATTTAGGTGGTGTCAAACTAAAATACCTAAGTAGAGTGTTAAGTTATCGATGAATTTGCTGCATCTTGGTTAAGATTTGATCTTAACATAGTTCAATTCAATCCAATCGAGTCACTATAGAATCAGTAGATGAGTAGAGTACTGACTCTATTGGAGGTGCTGCCTCAAAGGGACTAGTAGGATGAGATTGACTTTCCCTATATATAGGTATTTCTATTTAGGTGGGGATGTTCAGTCTTCTTGGGTAATCTAATCCAAATTTTGTTTCTTACTGTGCATCTTAATCTCTTTAATAGGTTTCTATTGACGATATTGAATCAATCTAGTTTTAAGGTTTCTTCATCAGGTGGTCTAGTAATTAAACCACCATATGGCAGCATCATATCTTTTGTGAACAGATCAATCATGTTTTGTCATATCAGATATCCAAAACAGTTATCATGTCCTATCATAATCTAATACATTGTTCTTAATTTCATTTAACTGACTTCATCATGATGATATTATTTTGGATGTAGAATACTTAGATGTGATGAAGTAATTTTGAGTTAAAAGGTAGTAAATATTCATAACTTTTTGAAACGATAGACAAATTTGGGTTATCAAAAATGGTACCTAAGGCTTCAGAATATATGATCCCAACTGATTCTACATCTCATTGTCCTCTAAAATAGCAACCTCTTATTTTCTCAGGAATTCCTATAAGGTTACAAATTACATTATCGGTAATAGGTATGTGATGCTCTAAGAGATAAATGAACACCCTATCATGTTCATTCATATGTAAGTTGTTGTAAAACAACCGAACAAGTCTTGGATAAATGGGTTCACTCATTTGAAAAATCGGAAGGATATTCAAGTTAGCAAACCATTGAATTGCTTTCAAATTACTCAATTCTTCTAGATCTACATATTTTCTCTTATGTATACTTCTAGATTCAAAGGTTGAAAATTTAAGGGTATGTTTATGAGAATCAAATAGCATGGAATCATAGGTTTCGTCTAATCTTCTATTTTATTTATCCTTTGAGGATCTTCTAGGTGCCAGGGAGACTATATATACCACAAAGAATAATAGGCAAGAGCAAATAATAAGTGGAGAATGAGAGAACAAGGGTTCAGGGATTATCTTTAAATTTCTTGAAATCACTAAGGAGGATTTGATATTGATCCTTAGTTTTGTAAAGGATACAGGTTTTCTTGAGTTGCTAGAGGAAGAGCAAGAGGAAGAAGGGGTTTGGAGCAGTTTGGAGGAGAGTAGAGAGGGTTAGAGGCGGTTCTACCACTGGCCCTAACAAAGTTTATATAGGGTAGGGTTCCGGGCAGTGGTATCACTAGCTGCGCAGTGCTACTATCTGTGGGCAGTGTGCTTTGGCGATGCCACTGCCAATCCAGTGGTGCTACTACTGATGCACTCCATTCAAGCTGCAATTTTATCTTTCAACCATTTAAGCTTCAACTTTTGACCTTTAACAACCTAGCAGCCATATTTAGTATTCCATTAGTGCTAACATTTAACATTTGTCAATATTTAGTGATATTCAAGCTAACGTTTAAGCAAATGATACTAATCCTATATTTAGCATTCAAGTCATCACTTTATGCTTAAAGAAAGTGTAAGCTTCACAGCACTTTTGATATGTGCAGACCAACAAATTTCTGTCTATGTACATCAATGACTCAATCATATTATGAGACACATAAATTATAAATATAAGAAAATTTATAATACAATTCAAGTCATAGACATCAAGGAATCTAGTGATATATCAAGGTTTATTTGGATAAATCCTTTCCTTAGTTAATGCAAGGTAGAATCGTAGGAGAATAGTTAATGAAAAACTTAAAGAGAAATAAGGTGAAAGAATCAAGATTTGTTTAGATGAATATTCTTGAGAATCAAGAAAATCGATTCATGTATAATATACATCTCAAGTCGTAGATATTGATATATCATCTCATATGAAAACAAATCCAAAGTTATCATCACTTTTTGAGAAATCAAATGAAAGCAATGTAGATAGTTTCCTATAAGATTAAAGATAGCTAAGGTTCTTTTGCTTTAATATGCTCTAGTATACAAAAATCATGCATTATTATTAAAGACCGAAAGATACTATATAGACCATCTTTAATCAAAAGGTTTATAAAAAATCCTCAAGTTTAAATCATTTTGGTTCAAATAATCATTCCTTATTATTGTTGTTTTAGCTAGTGAGCTTAAAAGATGAATTGGATTTTCGATTATATGCCTTGATCATCAAAGTACCATCTCTTGCTCCTAACCCTTGTGATTGTAGACAAATCTATAAGAAAAGGAGGTTTTCTTTTAGGTACCTATTTAACCTTGGGTTCCTCAATGATCGATCTATCTAACTTATCATTTTACATTGAGTCATTTAAGGTTCCTTTAGGGATCCAAATTAACTTATATAGGCTATACATCTTAAATAGATATTTATGAGTATAATGTCCAAATTTACAACAAAAGTTATATTTGCTTCGAGATAAAACATACAAAGTTGGGCCTTTAATAAAGATGGTTGACTTTTGGTGAGTGTTACTCATAAAGCTTATTCCATCTCTTCTATGAACATGATCCTTATTAGTAAGGATCATGTTTAAGGATTTACTTCATATTTCAAAATTTTCTAAGGTTTTATATAGTAACAAATTTTCCTTTTTAAGTGGCTCTAACTCTTCATATTGAGTATAAGGAGGTGATATTTCATTATCATGCATAATCTTTAATCTATCAAATTCACTAACAAGAGAGACATACTCATTTTTTTAATAATTTATACTTTTTACTAACTCATTTACATTCATCAAATAAATCATGAAAAACATTCAACAATACATCAAAGGATAAATGGGCTTCGATTGAATTACTTACCTCGTCGCCAAGCGCCATTAAAGCATAGTTAGCAACTTGTTTATTGGTTGGCTTCTCGTCTTCGGATATGTTCAAATTGTCCCAAGTAGCTTTTCACGCTTTCTTCTTCTTCAATGACTTCTTCTTCACTTGGACATTCACTTTTAAAGTATCCCGACTTCTTGCATTCGTAGCAAATTATTTGATCCTTTTTAAGTTCATTTTCTTTTTTAGTGTCATGTTTAGTTTTGTTTCTTTTTATGAATTTTTTAAATTTTTTTGTTAGAAGTGCCAAATCATCATCATCGTCACTTGAGTTTTCTTTTAAATGATCTTTTTGAGTTCTAAGTGTCAAATTCTTTCTGTTCTTTAGAAAGTTGTTATTAAGTTCTTCATGTGCACTACCGATAAGTTCTTTAAGTGGAAAGTTGTTCAAGTCCTTAGCTTCTTGATTTGTAGTAACTTTAGGATCCCAACTCTTTAGAAGGGATCTTAATATCTTGTTAACGAGTTAAAAATTAGAAAAACTTTTACCAAGTGCTTTTAGACCATTGATGACATCTGTAAACTAGGTGTACAGATCTCCAATGGTCTCACTTGGTTTCATGTGAAACAATTTATAACTATAAAAACAAACATTGATTTTTGACTCCTTAACCCTACTTGTGTCTTCGTATGTGATTTCAAGTGCGTGCCAAATCTCATAAACCATTTCGCAAATAAAAACTCGATTGAATTCTTTTTTATCCAAAGCACAAAACAAAGCATTCATAGCTTTGTCATTCAAAGAGAAAGTCTGCTTCTCCAAATCATTCCATTCATTTATTGGAAGAAAAGACTTTTGAAATTTATTTTAATGATATTCCATAATTCAAAATCCATATAAATCAAGAAAATCCTCATTCTAGTTTTCCAATACGTGTAATCCGTTCCATTGAACATGGAAGGATATGTGATAGAATGACCCTCTTGATTATCGGCAAAAATCATCTCTCTTGGGTTTTAAACTAAATTAAGAGTAGCCTAGCTCTGATACCAATTGTTAGGATTAAGTTGATACTAAGAGAGGGGGGGTGAATTAGTGCTAATGAAAATATTACGTCGAATCAAAAATTTTGTTTCAATTTAAACCCATATCGAAAATGCGTTAATCGTAAAGGTGTGAAGAGGAGTAAGCAGCCAAGTTAATAAGAAAATGTAGAATAGGAATGACAAAGTAGATATCACACTAGATTTGCAGTGTTTCGGTCATCGTGACATACATTCACTCCCGATTCCTCTTTGTTGAGGCCATCAACGTCCAAAAGAGAAAGAGGACACTTAGCACTTTTACAATACTTTCACACCCCAATACTTCAAAATTTTTATTCACACTTTGTTACTTTTTCATGCAAGAAAGAGTGAGATATTTATAGGCCCTAATGGATTAAAAAATGGAGCAAAAATGTATCTCATCTTGGGTTTCCAATAAATGTATCTCATCATCGTCACTTGAGTTTTCTTTTAAGTGATCTTTTTGAGTTCTAAGTGTCAAATTCTTTCTGTTCTTTAGAAAGTTGTTATTAAGTTCTTCATGTGCACTACCGATAAGTTCTTTAAGTGGAAAGTTGTTCAAGTCCTTAGCTTCTTGATTTGTAGTAACTTTAGGATCCCAACTCTTTAGAAGGGATCTTAATATCTTGTAAACGAGTTAAAAATTAGAAAAACTTTTACCAAGTGCTTTTAGACCATTGATGACATCTGTAAACTAGGTGTACAGATCTCCAATGGTCTCACTTGGTTTCATGTGAAACAATTTATAACTATAAAAACAAACATTGATTTTTGACTCCTTAACCCTACTTGTGTCTTCGTATGTGATTTCAAGTGCGTGCCAAATCTCATAAACCGTTTCGCAAATAAAAACTCGATTGAATTCTTTTTTATCCAAAGCACAAAACAAAGCATTCATAGCTTTGTCATTCAAAGAGAAAGTCTGCTTCTCCAAATCATTCCATTCATTTATTGGAAGAAAAGACTTTTGAAATTTATTTTAATGATATTCCATAATTCAAAATCCATATAAATCAAGAAAATCCTCATTCTAGTTTTCCAATACGTGTAATACGTTCCATTGAACATGGAAGGATATGTGATAGAATGACCCTCTTGATTGTCGGCAAAAACCATCTCTCTTGGGTTTTAAACTAAATTAAGAGTAGCCTAGCTCTGATACCAATTGTTAGGATTAAGTTGATACTAAGAGAGGGGGGGTGAATTAGTGCTAATGAAAATATTACGTCGAATCAAAAATTTTGTTTCAATTTAAACCCATATCGAAAATGCGTTAATCGTAAAGGTGTGAAGAGGAGTAAGCAGCCAAGTTAATAAGAAAATGTAGAATAGGAATGACAAAGTAGATATCACACTAGATTTGCAGTGTTTCGGTCATCGTGACATACATTCACTCCCGATTCCTCTTTGTTGAGGCCATCAACGTCCAAAAGAGAAAGAGGACACTTAGCACTTTTACAATACTTTCACACCCCAATACTTCAAAATTTTTATTCACACTTTGTTACTTTTTCATGCAAGAAAGAGTGAGATATTTACAGGCCCTAATGGATTAAAAAATGGAGCAAAAATGTATCTCATCTTGGGTTTCCAAGGTACTGGTGGTACCATCGCCATTATTGGGCGGTACCACCGCCCAATTTGGTGGTACTACCACCTAACAGAGCCTCGGAGATTGGGTTATGGCGATACCACCGTCTGACAGCATTAACTGTCGATTGTACTACCACCCAGATCACTTGAGAGGCCTCCCAGGAAGTGCCACCATCGGCCCTAGCGGTGCCACCGCCTGATGTGGCTTTGGGTCACCGAATGGGCCAAACAGTAGGCCCAATTCAATCCTAATTTGGGCTCAATTGACCCCTAACTGAGTTAGTAGGATTTCTCCCAAACCTAACTCAAATTAAGACCTAACTACATCAATTAAGGCTAAACAATTACAATCAAGCAATTTAGTTGCCCGGCACGTCAATTGTTCATCCGAACTCCCAAAAAAACTTTCGACACACTTCTAGTGAACTCCCAGCTAGCTTCCGGTGAACTTTTTACACATCATTTAGATATTCGGCGTATCACCTGATCCTTCAGCATGTTGACTCCTACAACATTCGTTCTCAGCGTATACTCCGATTCTTCCAACCCGATGTCCGATCTTTGACTCCGGCCCAACGTCTGATTCTTTCGTAATTATTTTACCTTTTTCCACGTAGTTAGTCATGCATCACTTATCTCAACATATGGTCTAGATCATTAATTTAATAATTAATTTTATCATCAAAATCCAAGATTCAACATGCAATACTTATGATTTTATTACGATGATGTATATGATGTATTGCATACAATGTGATTCATGATTAAAATCATTTTAACTTGGATTTGAAGGTTATCATTTATTTGAATGATACTTTATTCTGATATGATATATTGATAAGGGGAGTTAAGTTTAAACTCCATCATCAATTATTTGTCATCAACAAAAAGAGGGAGATTGTTGAATCTCAAATTTTGATGATGAAATCAATTGATGAAATTATGATCTAATATGCATTTGAGTGATGTAGGACTAACCTCGATCAAAGAAAGGCAATTCGATTCAAGCAGGAAGAATTAAACGTTTGGCTAGAGTGGAACATGTTAGAAGATTAGATGTCGGGCCGGAAGGACTTCGTGCCATGAGTTCGAGTATTGAGTTAAAGGATTGGACATTATGCTAAGGAGATCGGAAGTCACGGGAGTCAAATTTTCGATTGGATAATACTTCGAAAGAGAGGACGATGCGCCAAAGAATCGGATGAAGCGCCAGATGAACCAATGACATACTGGACAACATAGGATTCATGCTTATAATAGTGTATTTAGATCGAGTTAGTTTATGTCTAATTGAGTTGGTTTTAGGGTGAAACAATACCAATTCAATAGACCCATTCAATGACCTATAGCAGGGTCTAATGGTGGTACCATTTGGACACAGTCTCCCAAACTATGTCAGGCGGTAGTACCGCTAGATTGAACGGTGGTATTTCCCAGTGTCAATGTCAGACTAGGCGGTGGTACCGCTTAGTGTCAAACTAACAAGCGGTGGTACCGCTAGTTGTTAGTCTGGCATATGGTGGTACCTCCAATACCCCGGAAACCTAGGATGAGATACTTATTGACTCCATTTTTGAAGTCATTTGGAGTCTATAAATACTCTAGCTATTCCTAAACTAGCAAGAATTAGAGTGGAAAGGGGAAAGAATACTTGAGAAAAAAAATATTAAAAACTCTCTTAGGATTTAGAGTCTCTTTCTCCTAAAGTTAGAAGGTTTTTAAGAGATGAGTAAGGTCTAAAAGAGACGTATAAAAGTTCTCTCCTAAGCTTGTCAAAAGGAGAAAGAGTTGTAAGGATAGTTGATCTTCGCCCATTGAAAGAAGATCGGTAGTGGAAGCCGATAGCCTCAAGTGAAGAGGAATCGAGAGTGGATACACAATGATCGAACCACTATAAATCAGTTTGTATTTCCTTTATGCTTTTCATTCTTATTATAAACTGATTTACTTATTCGCTATGCTTACAAACGCTTTAAAGTTAAACGTCTTTCTGATGCAATTTTATCAAACGAGATTTTTGAATCGACGTAATTTTTATGAAAGCACTAATTTACCCCCTATCTTAGTACTGATTTCGGTCCTAACATGGACACATTCGTCCCAACAATGGATGGAGGAACCATCTAACTGTCATGTCTGATGGCCCGTTAATCCCAGAAGGGAATCGCCATACTTGCCCTTGACAGAGATATATAAACATCCATGATCATTCATTTACATTCATCCATTCACTCGTAAATGCATCAAGAAATCAATGTGATCAAATATTGTGAGAGACCATGTTTGATGTATGATCTACTAGACTATGTTCATTGGTGGCTCCGCACTGTGATGGGCCCCTAGCTCCTTTCACATATTGCACTTCCAATGTGAACCATAAGCCTAGTTACATCTACTACATGATAACAATCATATCAATATCATAAACTTAAAAAAAAGGTAGAAAACCAATAATCATTTTAAAATGATATCTTCAAACAAAACCTATAAGTTCATTAAATCATAAAGGAATGAAACATCAATTTCTTAATAGTCCTCAATCAACTAAAACCCTAATTGAAATAGTACAATTTACTTAAACCAAACTTAATTTGATTATGATCTAATAGAACCAATCTCAAATCCTTATAGAACTAGTCTAGAATCATCTTAGACTAGTCTAATTTAGATTTGATTGATCTCGATTAGATCAAGTAGGTTTAAACTAGTCAAGTTAGTTTGGAATCATCCTAAACCAGCTTTAATCGATCAAAACCATCTGATTTAATTAATTAACAAGCTCAAACAAAGGGAGAGAAAATTAGACTATGTTGTATAGTGCTAGTCCAAACTAAACCGACCCACATGAGTCTTGGATAGGTCACATGTGCTGCACGTGCTTGTCCCAAGTAATAGGTTAGGTTGAGGTACAACAGGCTAGATAGAGGAGCGACAATGTGTCTAGTGCCAATCACATAACTGAGCAAGCTTAATTTCACAAACTTGGCTAAGCCTAACTCATAAGTTGGGCTGAGCCTTACCATTGAATTGGGCCATGCTTGTTTCACAGGTTGGGTCGTGCCAAGACATATGAGTTGGGGTTGTGTCTGACTACATGAATTGGATAGTAGCTAGTCGTATATGCTAGACCATGCCTGGTCATATGGTTGGGTCATACCTTATCACATGGGCTATGTTGTACATGGCCACATAAATTGGATCGTACTTTGTCACATGGGTTAGGTTATGCTTGGCTACATGGGTTAAGTCGTACCTTGCCATATGGGTTAGCTCCTACCTGGCCACATGGGCTGGGCCATGCCTAGTCACATGGGTTGGACTGTACCTGGCTTGGGTTGAGTCGATTCGATTTGACAAATCAACCTGACTTAAGTCAAACCCCAATTAGACTCCTCTTATCAAACTAGATTTTAATATTTTAAATTATTTAAAAATAACTCAAATCCGAAGAATTTAAATTCATAATCTTAAATTTAAAACTAATTAAATCATAGAAATTTATATATAATTCTTGAAACATAAATATATCTAATTAAATAAATTAGAACTATTATGTTAATCCAAAAATAAGAATTTTAATAATTAAATTAATATTAAAATTTACTTAAGCTTAAGAGATCAATATAAATCAAATAATCATTTTAACATTACAAATTAATTATCATTATTTATTAATCATAAAAATTTAAAATTAAAGCATCATTATACATCATGAAATTATAATAATTATAATATTAAGATTTTAAAATATAAATCAAAGCTAATTAAAAAAAGAAAGAATCCTATCTCTCTTGAGCTATGGGATCATCTCCTTAAGAAGTATTTTCCTCAATCTTCCTATTATCAGACTTGGTAATGAATGAGAGAGAAGGAGCCTCCTTTATATAGGAGAAGATGAAATCTTCCCGAAAGATAAATAATAATTTAATTTTTAATTTTAATTGATTTTTATAAGAGAAATATAATATTCATTTCTTATGATTCATTACCAAGTCATGAATGTATATTATTGGCTTCCTAAAAATCACATCACTCATTAGAAAATAAATCAGTTAATAATTTAATTGATTAGTAGAGTTTTTAATTTATCCACATGATTAAAAAAAATCAAAATTAATCATTTCCTTAACTATAATACACAAACAAAGAAATTAATTATCTAAATAAAATAATACGTTATCTATAATAATTAACTGATATTTAGGAAATATTGTTGGTTATTACAATCATTCAATGTTGCATTTTACTAACTTCCCGTTCATGGTTCGATTTACTCTTATATATCCTCACCTTATTTTGCCTTTTTTTCTTAATGGAAAGCGTTCTCATTTCTTTTAAGAGCAGTAAAGGCATGATAGAGTGATCCTTTATCTACATTTTGTCATTGTCTCCCAGCTTTTCGCCTTTCTCTTGCCTATGATAGGAAGCTAATCACTCCTTGCTTCGAACTGTATCACTTCCTACATGATGATCTATTGTATTTTAGGGCTAACAATAAATCTTGTGATATCATCATTAAAGTTATTGTGTTCTATGAATTCTTGACTAACCTTATGGTTAACAACCTTAAATTTACTATCTACTTTTCCTACAACACCCCTAGTGATATTCAAAAAGAAAAATCTATAATCGATTTCAAATCCAAAAGGATGGATTTTCTTTCAAATATCCGGGCGTTGCCCTTTGGCATATGCCTTCTAGCGCTCATGACCCTATTATTCAGTAGCTTACTACTTGCTTTGGTTCTTGACAGTGATCTTTACCCTCCCAAGCAAGAAGGGTAGTTCTTATAAATTCTGTGCTTGATGATGCCCCCCCCCCTCTCTTCATTCCTTAAGTGTCCTTGGATGTCTAACTTTATCCTTAGTCTCATTAATCAATATATTAAAAAAATTATTTGGCAGAAACGGGGATAGCTCAAGAGATTTGCATCTACTCTCTTAGGATTTAGCCATTTTCCCTAAATGTTTTGGTTGCCTTAGTATTAGGGACATCCATCTTACCAAGTTTACTCTTCAATCGAAATGCATTGCTTAATAATACCTCAATAGGAAAGATTCTATCAAGGGTAAATGTGGTTTCTGTCAAATATATAGGGTGACTCCTTGGGATGATAAGGTTTGCACCAACATTAATCGGAGCTAGAGACTTTTTTTTTTTTTTTTTTTTTTTTTTTTTGCATTTCTTGGATAATTTGAATTTTGAAATTTAAAATTTTATTAATAGTAAAACTAATTTTATTAATAGTAAAACTAATTATTTAAAATTTAAAATTTTTTTTTACTGTATGCTGGGTTTTTTGAATTTTCATATTATATCTATAATTTCTGATTGGTTGCTGAAATTTACAATTGCTACATAATCGATTTAGACCCTCAGTGGCAGAGGAAATCTCAAGGATCAATCTACCCATTGATCCTAGGGATGATGTCTGATTATGGAGGTTTGATTGCCATGGTAGGACCACGACCAACCCCGCCTATCGATATCTACAATCCCACCAACGTGGTGGTGTGTATGGAGTCTTCCAATCTTATCTCGGATTAGGATTTTTCCGCTAGAAACTCCTCCATCACAGTCTCCTGACGGCTACCAAGCTTGTTACAAATGGAATAAGCATCGATCCTGCATACCCCCTGCCTAATTTTGAATCTTGAGAGGATGGGGGTTGGCTCATGATGGATATGTGCTTGAATCTGGACGTGCTTTTTTGCCTGATCTCTATTCGTTGTGATCCTATTTGTCTCAATTTAAATCTTAATCTTGGTTTTCTTTGGGAAAAAAAAAAAAAAGAGTATTATCACAGTTAGCTATCCCAATACAAATATATAACACTAGAAAAGGAAAAGGATTAAAAGAATATGAAGATTATATCAATTCAATTTCATTGTTTCGTTATGTACAAAATGCAATTAGGAACTCTGAAATATATATATATATATATATATATATATATATATATATATATATATATATATATATATATATATATATATATATATATATATATATATATATATATATATATATAATGTTATCAGCAATTCAACTTGTTCATATCGAACCCAAACGTACTACCATTTGTTGATGTATGAAATTATTGTACTCAAAGAAATGGTTTTGTGAACGACTGAAATGACCAATTAAAAATGAAACCGAGCTTAATAAACAAAGAAACAGTAGAACATAATCTTTCAGAAGAGTCGATTCAGTATAACCAGTGATACATTTAACAATGAGCATAACTTAATTTTATCCTAACAAGAACGGTGTGCTACAGAACACTATAAAATGTGTATCACCTTAAAATCTCCAACATCGAATTCATGGAAGCCTAAACACGTCAATTTGTGTTTATGTTGTTGTATTATGTGCAGACTGTAAACCATTAAAATCACCAGAGTTAAGAGAAAGAAACTGCAACATACAAAGATAATATATGCAAACATAACAAACATACAATGATAATGTTTCCATGCAATGTGTGGGCAAACTGCTGAAGAATCTAAGCCATCCAAACAACTTAAATTGTACAACTATCCCAACCAAATGGAGCATTTTTGTAAACATTTATTATCTACTAGTACCACCTCCTTTTCATCCACAAGAGTTGTCTTCTGATACATCCCATGACAATAGGCAAAAAACTCAGAATACAGGCAATCCATTACAGGAACATCGTAGACATTAGCATCCAGACTAAGGAAAAGATGTTTGAACAAATGACACCAAACATGAAGTCCAAAGAAATCTGATCGAGAGGAACAGCTAGTGAATTTCACATGTCTAAATCACAATACAACATGCCATATGGTTGTCTTCGGAAGATCAACGAAAAAATAAAATAAAAAGACAAGTCAAATCAACAGTTCATGGTTTGCTAGCGATGAACGGTACATTAAAAAAAATTATAAATCTGGAACAAAATAATTCATGCAGTAAAAATTCTATGCAACATCAATCTAAATTGACAACTTTGACTTTTAGACCAGAACTTTATAATTTACCTCATCTCTCGTGTTTAATGTGCACAAAAACATCGGCACGATCAAGTACAAAACAAGTTGAGAAATTTGTCGTTATCTGCTTCAAAAAACCTCAGATGTCAAAAGACTAATATTCACACAAAATGACACTAAAATATTGAGATAATTCGAAGCATTGTTTATGCTTAGGTTACAGAGCAATGCCTACTAAGGATATTGTGACATTCTGCGGTCAAACTTAGAGTAACTCAAAAACCTATAGATGCCAATAAAGCTCATCCAATTGCAATTAGAACCAAATTGTCATCGAGAACAAATCCTCACAGCTCCATTACCTAGATTATGGACATCGCTCCACGACGATACACCTATCACATATGGCCAGTAAAATGAAAAATCATACCAAACGATGACGACGACAACCTGAATAAAAGGATGTAGTAAAACAACTTGAACAACAAGCTCACACAATATACGAAGCATATTCAAGATCCAATATGAAGCTATGAACGTCCCACTTGCGAACCAGCTAACTAAGAGGAAATCACCATTGCACAACTCGTACTCAATTTGCACGACCTCTGATGACATCGAGTCCCATTTCAGTAGGATCGGTCGCTTGCAGTTCCACCTGTATCCCGTCTAACTCTCTCTTAAACCTGTCTTTTGAGCTTGCATAGAGCATCTTGCTTCTCACCCTCGAGGTGTCGGGAGACCTACGTGAAACACCAGCAGCGGTGGATCTCATTCCCGAATAGCCAATATATACTTGGTCACAGAAAGCGCAACGAAAAGATAAGGTTACCATGCAATGAAGAAGATCTTGCTCTTCTGGCAGTTCTCCTCGGTCACGAAATCGAAGTCGTAGATGGCATATCTGCACTCGTTGTTGGGAAGGCTAGCGGCAAAATCGTCGTAACCCAGAGTGGGCTCACCGACCTTCTCCACGATAACCTGCTTCAACTTCTCATCGATCTTGAACACTATGAAACGGTACGTCCGTTTCGCCTTCAGTTCCAAGAACTTCAGCTTGCAATCGTCATTGACGGCCATCCCTGACGCCGCGTTGGCCTGTAGGCATCGGAAGATGTTAGCCAAATCTGCAGGCAGCAGGTGAAGAATTCGATCATCTAATGAGGGAAATGCAAATCGGATTCTGCTGAAACTTGATCTGATTATTCTCCCCGACGCGAGGTTTCCATCTGACCAAAACCAAGAAAAATTCGCAACCCTAGGTACCAAAGCCGAAAGAAATTCCAAGAACATGCGCGAGAATCTACATCTAGAGAAACTTCTGTTGAATCTGACGACTGAGAACAAAGAGAAATAGAACGATTCGGTAGCACTGAGGCAGATCTGCCGCTTACGGACGCCGATTGAGCAGAAAAACAGAGATCAATCAAACGGATCGCCAAATGGGTCGACGACCACGATCGCATAAAAGTAAAAGAAGCAACTCGAGAAACATCAAGCCCAAGGATCAAACGACACTGAAACGTAGCAGAGGAAAGGGTGGCACCATGTCGGAGGAGCGATTAACGAAAGAGACGGGCGCCGGAGAGTAGTAAGGCTGAGATAGAAAGCAACCGACAGAAGATGAGAGGAGCAGAGAGCAACGGAGAAGATGAAGCGTGGGCTGGGCTTTTTATTTGTTTTCATTTCTGTGGGTCATAAACAATATATAAATAAATACGGCAAATTCTTTCATCTTCCCATCTCTACCCTTTGTATTATAAAACGAGATGAATCTCCGGGCCCACTGCGGGATCCATGGATTCTCGAATTGCAAGGCAGGTATATGAAACGAGGATCCGAATTGCAGTGACGTTCAACTGATCCACACAAAAACATTTGTTGTGGAAAACACATGTTTGTTAAAACATAGCGCAGCTGCCAAAACAAGCTTCTTGCATTGAACTTTATACCAGTAAAGCTCCTAAGTAAATTTCATACCACTGTTATTAATCTACTTTTCCAAACACGACTTGTTACCATACTTTAATTTAATCCAAAATCTGATATATATTATTTTTTATTTCTAAATCTTATACTGAAATAATTTGTAAAAGATTTTTATTTTGGACTTTTACTACAGCGCTAATGATTGTTATCTCTCTGTTTCCTTTTTTTTTCTATAAAGAGTAAATAGTGAACATCCAAAGAAAATTTATCGAATAAAATTTTTAATTTTTAATAAATCGGCCTGATATATTAGAATCATACTAATGTTTTATGTCTTCCATTCTTTATCATTCATGTCTTTAAAATATTCTTCAAAAAAAATTTATTTTATTATTTGATATAGGATGATTTCTCAAAAATAATTCCTCTTATTGGGTTTTGGCAGATGGCATCTCCTTTTCAGTTTAGAGATTACTATTCATAATTTATTTCTCAGCATTTATAATCTTATGTTAAGAACTTTAAATATTTCTAAGTTATCTCTTTGCAAATTAACATATATTTTTCTCAATTTATAACTTAATTTCAAATAAAATAATTTTACTTCTTACGTATGATTATCTTTCTTTTTTTTTCTTATTCTCTTTTTTTTTAATCAATGAAAGTAATGTAAAATGATGAAAAAAATGATAAAATAAGACGAACATAAGATGGAAGAGGAGGTAAAAAATAGTTTTTAATATTTATTATCCAAAAGATAATAAATATTATTGACTTTAATGAATTTATTTGATCATCTTAAAAGTGATTTTGATGATTTTGATGATTTGAATGAGTTTCATCTAACCACGATTTTTTTCTTGGTTTCTGAAAACTATAACTTGAAAATTTATTTTATAAATCAAGATTGTCTATTATGATTCTTTCTTTTTACTGTTTGAGTTATTAAAAAAGAATCATAGTATATCTCTTGATATTCAAAATTTATGTTCACTATTTATGCATCTCATCACCAAAATTCTTTTTGATATTCTTCATGTTATAATATGAATGCATGAAACGCTCATGATATGATTTTTATACAATTCCGTATATTCATGAAATATTTATCTCATCACTCAATTAATTCTTCTTGATGTTCCTAATGTGAGGAAATGAAATTATATATGAAATACAAATGAGAAGTTAATGATCATGCATGATAGGATATAATGAACTTTGACATTTAGATATCATCAATTGAAAAGCTATGATCATATTCGCAAAATGATGTATCATGAATGCTTGAATATAATGTATGATATACTCATAATGATGATTGATTTATTTGTACCATGCATGAAAAATGAAATATATAGTTTTGAAATTGTGAATGTTCGAATTTGAAAATATGATGATGTATAATGATGAAATTATGTAATAAAAATATTAAACATTTTGAAACCATGTTTTAATGTCATGCATAATAATCATGTTTAATAAATTTCGAAAATATGCATGGTGATTTTTAAGTAATTTATGGATTATCGATTTTTATCATGATAAAATGTTACATTTTTGGTTTTAAGTATGATGTATGTTTTCGTACAAAAAACTTGTGCATATTGATTTGAAATCATGTTTAATGGTTTTATAATTCAAAATTATGCATGATTAATCTTGTAATTTACGGATTATTGATTTTTACCGTAACGAAAGTACCTTATTGATATTTGTTATAATAAATCTTATACTTTCGGTTTTAAACATGATACATGTTTTTATTTGGCATAAATGAAATAAAATCATATGAATTGAAACAACCAAAAAGAGGAAAATATTTTTTTTTTTAAATTATTTTTCTCTATCTTATTGATCTTGATGATTATTATGATAAATCTATGTATACTATTTTGAATCTCTTGAAAGTAATATTGAGATTTTGATGAATTTGACGATTTGAATTTGAATGAGTTTGTATTCAAATTATGATCTTGATTTCTTAGATTTACTACTTGAGATTTTTTTTAGTCATGATCTCTTCTTTGTACACCTATAATTTTTGTTATTTATAAAAAGAAGAGATTTGATAAAATGAATCATGTCTTTTGTAATTCAAGAGGTTTTATCTTTCATGACATGATGTCATTGGATTTATGGTTTATATGTCTTGAAATAATTGAAATATTTTATACTATTTTATTCTTCCCTTATTCTTTCTTGTTTACAATGATAAAATGGGAAAAGTTATGATCATGCATGGTAGGATGCAATTTGACAGATTAATACTATAATGATTTGAAATATTTATGATTTGAAATGATGCATATGCTGTTTATTATGATGATGTATGTGATGTATTGCATATGATGTGTATTATGAATGCTTTAAATGATAAATGTTTGGTACCAACAATCATGAAGTGATAAATATCTAAAAATATTGATTTAATGTTCGGTATCATGAATATTTTATTATCATACATGAAAATAGTGATAAATATTTTGAAAATAAATGTTTGTATCATGTTAGATGATTTTACATTTTGTTCATGATGAGTTATAGTGATGATTGAAACAATGATTGAAATAATATGAATGATGATTTGGAATCATGCGATGAGTTTATATGTTTCGAAAATATATATGATGATTTAGTATTATGCATGCAATACTTTAATGTATGATAATGATGCACGCAATGATAAAATATTCATGATAAAATAATTATTTTGACATTCAAGACTTGAATTTTCATCTAGGCTATTTACCTTTATCATAATTTAGAAATTAACGTAAAGCGTCTTCCCTTCTTTTTGACAATGACAAAGGGGGAGCAACACAGGCTAGAAAGCTAATTTGCTAGCTCGCACAATTCAAGAAAAAAAGTAAAAATTACACTTCTCAAAAGAGAAGAAATTGCTATCTTGAACATCACCAAAGAGTGCTATCTGGCCTATCTCAAGAAGCAAAAAGTTAACTTGCACATCGAGCAAAACTTATATTTCAAGAAGCAAGAGTTGCTTTCTTGAACATCTCAAAATTGCTAGCTTGCGTGTCTTAAAATGTTGAAATTTTTTTTGCTAGCTTGTATATTGTAAACTTGCTATCGTACTACCATATATATCTATGATGATAGCAAACTTGCATGATGATAAAAATGGATATTATGTTTTTCATGCAATGAGTTGAACTTGTATATCACAAACACTTGATTGTGGTACTTCTCCTTTTTGTTGATGACAACGGGGGAGAAGTATGTTGATTATATGTCATGATTTTATCATGACATGTTGCTTGAATTTTTGAATCCAAGAGTTTCTATCAATATGGTATATTGATAGGGGGAGTTTGTTTAAACTCCGGGAGTTAAGGTTAACTCCGTCGTCGATTGGTTGTCATCATCAAAAAGGGGAAGATTATTGAATCTCAGATTTTGATGATGAAACCGATCAATATATGTTTATATTTTAATCTGCGTTTTGAGTGACGCATGATGCTTCGATTAGGATGAGACAATTAAAGCAGGAAAATCATGTTGGGCCGGAGGAACATGTCAGAAGATTGGACGTCGGGCCGGTGGATTGGTCGACGTATCGACAGAAGGCTTCGAGCCATGGATTCGGGCATTGGGCCAAGAAGAGCGGACATTACGCCAAGGATATCAGAGTTGCGGAGTCAATTGGCCGATTGGGCAATAGGCCGTAGGAGAGGACGATGCGCCGAAGAATCGGACGAAGTGTCGAGGGACCAATGACATGCCGGACAACTTGATTAGATGCTTAGGATTAATTGTCTAGATCAAAGTGTATTTTACATGTGCAGGATTAACTACGATGGCATGAAGACATAAAGCAAGTTTACCGGAGTCAAGTTTAATGGGTGTTCGAGAGTTCGCCGAAAGTTCGAAGAATCATCGGAAGTGTTGTTGGAACCAACCGAGAAAGAATCGGGGACTTGCGAAGTTTTCGGAAGTCTGTTGGAAAGATCGTTGGAGGTTTGCGGAGATCACCGAGAAGGTTTGGATACTTGCTAAAGACTCGTTGAACTCGTCATAAGATCGGGAGCCTGTTGGGAGTCCATTGGAAGAAATCCGAGGGTGTATTAGAAGTCCGTCGGAAGTTCGCCGGAAGGAAACTCGAAGTTGCGATTAAAATTTGCTTAGGGCTATGTCTTAATTTCATAGTTTGCATATAATTTAGGTTAGGATTAAGGGTTAATCCTATAACCCGATTAGGGGCCAATTAGGCCCGAGTTTGGACTGGTTTGAGTCGAGTTTGGACTGGTTTGAGTCAAGTTTGGACTGGCCAATTAGGCCAGTATACTGCCAGACTGGGTGGTGGCACAGCCCAGAACCCGAGAGGTCCGGCGGTGGCACCGCTAGTACACTGCAGGATTGGGTGGTGGCACCGCCCAAAACCCGAGAGGTCTAGTGGTGGCACTGCCAGTACACTGTCAGTGTCAGACACTGACAAGCGGTGGCACCGCCACTGATAGGTGGTGGCACCGCCAGCACCGGGAAACCCAAAAGCAATTCAAATTTGGAGCCCAAATTTGAATTCTCTTGGGGCCTATAAATACCCCTCAATTATCAGTAGAAATAAGACCTTTTTGAGAAGTTAGAAATTGAGAAAAAGCTTTAGCAAAGTCTTGTTTTCAATAGCTTAAGTATTCACCTCCCTCTTTCTCTTTGAAAAATCTGTAAGAGTGTGAACCACTTATAAAAAGATTGTAAGAGGGGTATTTGATCCTTCCCCTTCAAAGTGATTTGCTAGTGGAAGTTGGGAGCCTCATCGAAGAAGGCTTCATAAGTGGATGTAGGTCATTTGATTGAGCCACTTTATATTGTGGTGTTCCTTGAATGTGTGAGTATTTAATTTTCTGAACCACTTATCTTCTTAGCAGCAAACTGTTCGGTTTTATTCTCCCTACTCTTGACTTCCTTTACTCGAGCTATTTTAGCTACGTCATCCATAATCGAATTGAAATCTCTACACATTTACAAAATCGATTTCATACTTACGAGTTTTAATCCGCTGCACTAATTCACCCCCCCCCTCTTAGTGCTGCTCCGATCCCAACAACTACAACTGCAGGGCTGCCATGGGCAATAGGTGCCCCATATGACCAAAACTCCTAGCCGCTTGTGCAACCCCTTGCAACCAGGAAATCCTGGCCGCTAGGGGTCCTGGCTGTAGGGGCTTCCATGCAGCAGGTTGAGGGCATCCATGCTGCTCTCATTCCTGCTACTTTTGGCTAGGCCGAGAGTAGTAAATTGGAGCTCTCGACCCAGGCTGCAAGCAGCCTTTGACCAATCCAATAGGCAGCAATAATTGTTGCCCTTTCTTCCCCTTTTGCGTTAACAAATTTGACATCAAAAGCCCTATTTAAAATACCTCTTAATAGTAAGAAAAGGTGTAGCAAAGATTTGAAAACTACAACAAAAAAATTACAGTAATCGTGTAAAACAATTTCAACACGATTGAACACAACACACATAGTTTAAAAGTCAATCTTTTACATGAGCAACCTGATTCTAATACCACTATTGGAAAATCTGAGGTGATATCACATGCACAGTGGAAGAACAAAAAAATAAAATCTCATAATTCCCACAGAAAAGAAGGTTTCATCGTCATGTAAAAGTTGGTGCGCAAAAACCCGCGAAATCGAAAAACTATATATAAGAGAATTACCTAGGTGTTGAATCTCAGATTTTGATGATGAAACCAATTGATAGTGTTTATGATTTGATCTATATTTTGAGTGATGTAGGATGCTTCGATTAGGGAGAGACAATTAAAGCAGGAAGAATCATGTTGGGCCGGAGAAAAACATGTCAGAAGATTGGATGTCGAGCTGAAGGATTGATCAACGTATCGGCAGAAGGCTTCGATCCATGGATTTGGGCATCAGGCCAAGAAGAGTGAAAATTGTGCCAGGTAAATCAGAGTTGCGTAGGTCAACTAGCCGATTCGGCAATAGGCTGCAAGAGAAGACGATGCACCGAAGATTCGGACGAAGCGCCGATAAACCAATGACAAGCCGAACAACACTTGATTTGCTTTGTAATAATTGTCTAGATCAAAGTACATTTTATGTGTGCAGGATTAATTATGATAGCATGACATAAAGCAAAATAAAGTCCCAGAGTCAAGGATGCGATTTCGTTGGGAGTTCGAGAGTTCGTCGGATGTCCGGACGTTCGTCGGAAGTTCTATAGGAATTGACCGAGAAGTCCAGGAGCTTGCTAAAGAAGCTCATCGGAACTCGCCAAAAAGATTGTCGTGAAGTCCATGAGCTTGTTAGGAGTCCACTGGAAAATTGCTGAGAGATCGTCGAAAGTTTGCCGGAAGAAACCTAGACTTACGGACTTGTTTAGCTTAGTAAATATCTTAAATTTCGTAGTTAGCACATAATTGGGATGAGAATTGGGCTAACCCAATTAGGGGCTAGTTGGGCCCATGTATGGACTATGTTGGGCCCAATGAAAGGCCCAAACAGTGACCCAACAAATGACACCATTGTGGCACAATCTCCGAGACTGTGTTAGGCGGTGGTACCGCCAGTCTGGGCAGTGGTACCGCCCAGACACAGTCTCCCAAGCGGTGGCACTGCTAGACTAGGCAGTGGTATCGCACAATCTCAGTGTTGCAGGCGGTGGTACCGCTAGGACCCGAGAAACCCGGGACGAGACATTTTTAGGCTCCAAGTTTGAATCAACTTGGGGACTATAAATACCCCTCTCATCCCTAGTTAACCAACATAAGAATTAAGAGTGAAAAAGAAAGAAACGCTACTATAATCTTGTATGAACTCTTTTAAAAAATCTAAGTGTTAGAATAGTTCGAGAGAGGAGTAAGTGGGGGTGTAAGGGTTATCTCCTAAACTTCGTAAAAGTATAAAGAGCTATAAAAGGTGGTTAGTCTTCGCCTATTGAAGGAAGACCGATAATGGATGCTGGTGGCCTCGACGGAAGGACAATCGGTGGAGTGGATGTAGGTCACGACGACCGAACCACTATAATTCGGTTTGCATTTCTGTTTTGCTATTTACCTTAACTACAAACTATCTTACTTGCTTTACATCCGCTACACTCTTTTGTATACTTTCAATTTTAAGTATCTTTCCGAAATCAGTTTTTAACGTACGAAAGATTCACAAAATCGATGTTTTTACCGCTATACTAATTCACCCCCACCCCCCACCCCCCCCTCTCTTAGCACCGACTCGTTCCTAATAGTTGGTATCAGAGCCTCATAATTTCTCATTTGGTTTAACACCTAAAAGAAATAGCTCTTTTCGGCTTTTAAGAGGGTCACTCTCTCATTCGTCCTCCATTGTTCAATGGGACATACTACACATATTGGAAAACTCGAATGAGAGTTTTCTTGCTTTATTTTGATTTAAATTTATGGAGTATTATTGAAAATAGCTTTCAAAAATCTTCTAAACCAATAAACGAATGGAATGATTTGAAAAAGAAGATTTTTTCTTTAAATGCTAGAGCTATGAATACTCTATTTTGTGTTTTAGACAAATGAATTCAATCGAATTTCTTTATGTGAAACGACTTTTGATATATGGCACACTCTCGAAATCACACACGAAGGTATTAGTAGAGTAAAAGATTCTAAGATAAATCTTTTAATGCATGATTTTGAACTTTTTCGAATGAAGTCAAGTGAAACCATTGTTGACATATACACACGCTTTACGGATGTCGTCAATGGTTTAAAAGCACTTGGCAAATATTTTTCGAATTTTAAACTTATTAATAAAGTTTTACGTTCTCTTTATAAGAATTGAGATTCAAAAGTAATTGACATACAAGAGGTAAAAGACTTAAAGAAGTTTTCACTTGAAGAACTTATCGGGTCTTTGATGACCTATGAAATGAGTTGTATGATACAAAATGAATATGAGAACAACCTTCCAAAGAATATGAAGGATTTCGAACTTAGAACAATTGAAGACCACTCGAGCATAAACTCAAGTGATGGTGAACTTGAACTCCTTACTATAAAATTTAAAAAGTTCATGAAACAAGAATTGAAGAACAAAAATAAACTTAAAAAGAACGCAACAACATGCTATGAACGTAAGAAGAATGAAGCACTTTAGGACGAATCGAGCTCATTTGAAGACGAGGAGAAAATCAACAAAGGCGAGGTGGCAAACTATGCCTTAATGACTTTCGACGACGAGGTAATTAAAATCCCCTTAGTTTACTTTAAAATTACATGATGCTTTTCATAAGTTATTTTTAATTTAGTTTAGAAAAATAACATGTAAATTATTAATAAAAATAAAAAATTAGGATCATGCTAGTGATTTTGAAAATGATAATGAATTATATGTTTTATGAAAATATAACAAAATGTTAGATATAAATCTATTGCTTGTACACCAAATAAGATTAATCATACGAAAGTTCTTAATGTGTATTTTGATGATTTTCATATAGCTTTCCGACTTTGATTGAAAATACTCAATGAAATCATGCTGAATGTTTTAATGACATAATGATGCAAGACATAATAAAAATGCTAAAAATTTTTGTATCATGCTTAATAAGCTTATATTTTGAAGTTATACATGATGATTTTTGTGATTTATTAATCTTTATTACAATGAAAGTTGATTTTTCGGTTTTAAACAAGATGGATGGCTTTCATATGAAAAACTTGAGTTTATTTACATGAAATCATTCACATAAAATGAAACACATAAAAAGTAAAATGTATTGTCATTGGAATTAAAATGATAAATCAAATCTCTTGTTTAAAGAAGCCTTATGTTTAATGTGATACTTATTTGGTCTTGATGGTTTTTATGACAAAATTTATTTTTTGATCCTAAACATTGATGCATGTTTTTATTTGGCATAAAATGACAAAGGCATGCTTGTATGAAATATAAAAAAAAGAAAAAATATTTTTTTGAAAACTTCTCAATCCCTATCTTATTGATTTTCAAAAAGGAATATTGATGAATCTATTTGTATTATTTTTATGAATCTCTTGGATCATGAAAATGACTTTGATGATTTGAACGTGAATAATAAACTTAGACATGTTAGAGCTCCCAAATGCATAAATTCTTCTTATACATTTTTTGGATCATGATCTTGATTTTTCGAATTTTAGACTTAATCTTTCATTTTTTATGATTGAAATAATGATTGGAATATTGATATAATTATGAATGATGATTTGGTATTATACATGCAATACTTCAACTTATGATAATGATATATACAATGATGAAATATTCACGATGAAAAATTGTTTTGATATTCATGACTTAATTTTTCATATTTGTTATTAATCCTTGTCAGTATTTGAAGTTTGTAGTAAAGGGAAATGAATTACACTATTGTATTGTTATTCCCCTCTTTTTGCTAATAACAAGGGGGGAGAAAGAATTGCTAGCATGCACATCATGAAAAGAGGCAAATTTGCTAGCTTGCTCATCTCAAAAGAGAAGCAAGAAGTGCTATCTTGCAAATCTCAAGAGAAGCAATGTTTGCTAAGTTGCACAATTCAAGAAGATGCAAAAATATGTCAGCTTGCTCATCTCAGAAGAGAAGCAAAGATAGCTAACTTGTATATTTCAAGAAGTAAAAGTTACTTTCTTGAACATCTCAAATATTGCTAGCTTACATTTTTTAAAATGATGTAAAAATTTGCTAGCTTGCATATAAAACTTGCTATCTTGAACATCACCAAAACTTGCTAGCTTGCAATCTCAAGAGAAGAAATAGTGCTATCTCAAGAAGCAAAACATGCTAAACTTGCACATATAGCAAAATTTATAAACTTGTAAAACTTAAAAATTTTTACTAGCTTGCATGATGATAAAACTAAAGATTGTGTTTATTATATAACAATTTGAACTTGTATGTCTTAAAAACTTGATGGTTGTATTTCTCCTTTTTGTTGATGACAAAGGGGATAAGTATGATGAAGTTTTATCATAAGTTTTATGATAACATGTTGCTTGGATTTTTGAATCCAAGAGTTCTATCAAATATGCCATATTGATAGGGGGAGTTTGTTTAAACTCCGTCATCAATTGGTTGTCATCATAAAAAAAGGAGAGATTATTGAATCTCAGATTTTGATGATGAAACCAATTGATAGTGTTTATGATTTGATCTGCATTTTGAGTGATGCAAGATGCTTCGATCAGGGAGAGACAATTAAAGCAGGAAGAATCATGTTGAGCCGGAGAAAAATATGTCAAAAGATTGGACGTCGAGCTGAAGGATCGGTCGACGTATCGGTAGAAGGCTTCGATCCATGGGTTCGGGCATTGGGCCAAGAAGAGCGAAAATTGCACCAAGTAAATCAGAGTTGCGAACTCAACTGGTCGATTGGGCAATAGGCCGAAAGAGAGGACGATTGATCGAAAATTCGGATGAAGCGCCGATAAACTAATGACATGCTGGACAACACTTGATTTGCTTTGTAATAATTGTCTAGATCAAAGTAGGTTTTATGTGTGCAGGATTAACTAGATAGCAAGGCATAAAACAAAATGAAGTCTCGGAGTCAAGGACACGATTTCGTTGGGAGTTCGAGAGTTCGTCAGAAGTCTGGACGTTCATCAGAAGTTCTACCGGAATTGACCGAGAAATCTAGGAGCTTGCCAAAGAAGCTCATCGGAACTCGCCAAGAAGATCGTCGTGAAGTCCAGGAGTTTGTTGGGAGTTCGCTGGAACATTACCGAGAGATCGTTGGAAGTTCGCTGAAAGATCGTCGGAAGCTCATCGGAAGAAACCTAGACTTACAGACCTGTTTAGCTTAGTAAATGTCTTAAATTTTGTAGTTAGCATATAATTGGGATTGAAATTGGGCCAACCTGATTAGGGGCCAGTTTGCATATAATTGGATGTAGGTCACGACGACCGAACCACTATAATTCGGTTTGCATTTCTGTTTTGTTATTTATCTTAACTATAAACTACCTTACTTGCTTTACATCCACTACACTCTTCCGTATGCTTTCAATTTTAAGTATCTTTCTGAAATTGGTTTTCAACGTACTGTCACGGACTTAGCTGGTTTTGCCTAAGTCGTGCGGCACCCTTGCGTGTCCGTCCGCAAAGGTCAGCCTCCCCGAAGCCTCTCATGGTCCCTTAGGACCTACAAAAGAGAAAACGGGTTAGAGAGAACGCCTCACTCGGGATCCACAAGTAAACATCTCTGAAAACACTTCATAGACAATGCAAATTACAAATAGACTTTACAAGCTATGAATAGTTGCACAACAAAGGGTCAAAATGGTCCACTATAAACCGAAAATCTCTCACAAGTGTCCACATGACGTAACCTTTATTTACAAGCTTAAAGCTACCACCAAACCCAACTAAAATGAGACTATTAAGCCTTCGGTCATCCCTCTACATGTTGTGCAAAGCATGAACATACCAAAAGACACGGACATACATAAGCATTATATCAAACATCCTGTTTCGAAGTTTGTCTGTGACATTCTCCCCCACTTATTCCTTCGACGTCCTCGTCGAAGCCTTTGTGAACACTGCAACTACTCGCCTTTACTAAGTCTTCAATCTTCTACTCTAGCTGCAATGTGCCTCTTGGCTCCCAACTGCTCTCCGTTGCTATTTTTGAGTAGTTGAACCTTTGATCTGCCATGCTGCTTCAACTCACCAATGACTCTGACTCTGGTGTGAGGTTAGTTGAGTTGTGTTGATCCTTGTTGATTCTTGCGGATCCTCCAGATGAAGGAAAAGACCATCCTTACTATGCACTAGTCTCTCAGATGCCTCATGCTACTTGAACTGGGTGGATACTTGTTGGAGCTTTAACGAGTATCGCGTTGCAAACTTTCAAAGATTTTGGTCCTTCCTCTACAAAATTTACTCATCAACTCTTCTTTCACTTAGTTGTCACTTCCAAGTAGATTCGTATCACTTCCGCTTTCGGTTGGCATTCTGTTGGGAAATGAGGTAGATACTCTACTCTTAGTAGCACTGATCACCAATGGTGAAGATTTGACAACTATTATCTTCTAATATCTTCGAAGGGTCTTTGAACCTCTGTAGAGCTCCTGTTAGGACTCTAGCTAGGAGAGTCCTAATTGAGAGGGACATTCATGTAAAACCTACCTAAGCCGACTCTTATTAAAGAGGTGAAGAGGCCAGCTAGGGTTAGGAGGTTATTTCTTAGAGAAGAATTATGAGTTGTAAGGGAATAGGAGTCTTAAGTAGGAGTCCTATTAGGAGTTGGTTAGAAGTAGGAGTCTTGAGTAGGAATCCTATTATGAGTTAGGGTTTAGAAGCCCTATAAATAGCCATGTATTCCTCATCTTTTCACAAGCAATAGATGAATCTTTTCTGCAGCCTTTGAGTAGCAACTTGGAGGGAGGAACCCCTATAGAGTTCCAAGGAGGCCGATCCCCTAAAAAGATCAACCCCAAGTTTAGAATCTGCAAGGGTTCTAACACCTAGTATCATAGCAGTGTTCTTGGTGTCTCGCTGCCCTTCCACAGCCATCCATCAACCCTCCATAACTGTCCAAAACAATTCCCACAATTGCTTAAAAGATCGTCGCCAAATTCCGCCATCATCTCCACCACCGCGGATCATCCTGTGAATTGCAACAGGTTCTGGTTTCCTACTTTACTGCTGTTGTAATTTAGTTATCCCTATCCAAAATTCCAAAAAAAAAAAAAATTGTTCCTATATTGCTGCATAAACTTTTCGTCACAAAATTTTCATCTCTACAACGAAAGATACATTGCAGAATTTCAGCCGCATAGCACTGTTTGTTTGATCTTGATACTATATTTTCTTTGTCATATAAACTAAGATATTACTGTCAATTCCCTCCTCAAATCTCTCAAATTTTTGGTGGAGATTTCGCCGAGAAACCGCTGTTTCTTCGACAATAATTCTACTCTTACAAGACAACACAATTCTGCAGCAAACTTTCACTGATTTCTATCAAACCTATACATGCCTTTAACCCGTCAACAAAAGAGAGATCTTAATATCACAGATTTGGAGTCATATACTATGGCATCTGAGGAGGCAATCAATGCTAAATTTGAAGCCTTTGAGGCACGAATGGAGGATAAGATTCGGAGTCTCCTTACCAAATTCAGTTTGGGCCGACCACCAAGCCCGAAGAAATCACATCAAGGAGAGAGCTCTAACCAATCACATCATGCCCAAAGAGATGACTTCCAAGAGAGGGTAGGCTCTATGACCGACCCCAACTATTCGTGCATGAGAGTGGACTTCCCTAGATGGGAAGAAGGAGACCCAATTGGTTGGATCTCGCGCGCGGAGCGATATTTTCGGTACCATAAAACTGCGGATGCATCTATGGTGGAAATTGCAGCTATACATCTTGAAGGGGATGCCATACAATGGTTTGACTAGTTTGAACACACTTATGGAGTCCTTTCATGGCGACAATTCAAAGAAGGACTACTGATCCGCTTCGGACCAACTTATTACGAGAACATTGACGGACAACTAGCAAAGATCCGATAAACCTCCACCATTCAGGAGTACCAAACCAGGTTTGAAAGGTTATCTAATCAAACTCGTGATTGGTCTGAAAAATAGTTATTGGGGACCTTTATTGAGGGCTTAAAGCCGGAGATCCAGGGAGAAGTTAAGGCGTGACAACCATACACGCTTATGGTAGCCATCTCTTTCGCACGACTTCAAGAGGAGCGATTGAACCATGAAGCCCGGAGGACTAGGATCACTCTACGACCTACAATACTAAAGCCCTCAGCCCCCCCTACTATCAACTGAGTCCCTACACCAAAAAGGTTAATAAGAGAAGAACTTCGGGAGTGATCTGCGAAGGGGTTATGTTGGCATTGCGATGAGCCGTGGAGCCGCGAGCATCGCTGTAAAAAAGGTAGACTTCTTATGATTGAACCAGTAGAAGAAGAGGTCATTGAACATCAAAAAGAGAGCCTTGAATATGAAGAAGAAGATATGGAAGAAGACCCACAGCCGACCGACATTACGATACACGCACTGGCCGGCTACTCAAACCCGCAAACGATGAAAGTTGGAGGCCTTCTTAAACAACAGCCGATCACTGTTCTCATCGACACGGGTAGCACTAATAACTTCCTGAATAGTAAGGTTGCTGCTCAGATGGTATTGCATATTGAAGGTTGCAGCAAGTTCGATGTAAAGGTTGTCGACGGCAGAATCCTAAAGTGCGACCAAAGATGCCCGTAGGTGAAACTATTACTGCAAGACCAAGAAATTATCACCGATTTCTTCCTCCTACCAATCGATGACTATGAGGCAGTGCTTGGTATAGAATGGCTAACTACACTAGGTGATCTCTCTTGGAACTTTTCTAAATTAATTATGAAATTCTACTGTAAGGGCAAACATATCATCCTACGCGGGAAGCGCAGAAGCAATGTTACCACTGTTTCGACCCAACGAATGGAGAAAGTTTTGCACAAGGTAAATGGTGGCTTTTTGATGCATCTCCAGCCACAACCAGAAGAGAAGAAAATAGAAATTAAAGATCAAAATCTTGCCCAATTGCTTACTGAATTTGCCGACATATTTGCTGAACCGCGCGGTCTTCCTCCTTCTCGGCAACATGACCATCGAATTCTAATCCTTCCAGGCAAGCCACCAGCAAACACTCGACTGTACCAATATCCTCACCTCCAGAAAGTTGAAATTGAAAAGATCGTAAAGGAGATGCTTGAAACAGGGGTGATTCGGCCAAGTTGCAGCCCCTATTCCTCACTGGTGCTACTTGTACGCAAGAAGGACAGAACTTGGTGGATGTGCATCGACTACCGAGCTTTAAATGGCATCACCGTCAAGGACAAGTACCCAATACTAGTGGTGGATGAACTTCTTGATGAATTGAAAGGAGCTCGAGTCTTCAAGAAGTTGGACCTCCGATCTGGTTACCACCAAATTCGGGTATGTGACGATGACATTCCAAAAACTGCATTTCGCACACATGATGGCCATTATGAATTCTTGGTAATGCCTTTTGGACTCACTAATGCTCCTTCAACCTTTCAAAGTCTCATGAACGATATTTTTCGGAGCTTTCTTAGTAAATTTGTGCTGGTATTTTTCGATGATATTCTCGTTTACAGCCCCTCTCTTGAGACTTACTTTCAGCATTTACGGATTATTTTGACGATCCTTCGGGAGAATACTCTTTTTGTTAAGCAGCCAAAGTGCAGCTTTCTCCAGCAAAAAGTAGAGTACCTTGGGCATATAATATCAGAAGAAGGAGTGGCGGTAGACCTAACAAAAATTGAGGCAATGCAAGGTTGGCCGAAACCTGCAAACGTGAAATTACTACGGGGGTTCCTTGGACTAACGGGCTACTACCGAAAATTTGTTAAGGACTATGGGAATATCAGTGCACCACTCACTTATTTACTAAAAAAAGATGCTTTCCAATGGTTGGACAAAGCCTCTGCTGCCTTCGACAAACTTAAAGCAGCCATGACAACGACGCCGGTGCTTGCGCTACCAGATTTCAATAGACCCTTCATCATTGAGGCTGACGCATCTGGAGTCAGAATTGGAGCCGTTCTCATGCAAAATGGTCGACCACTCACATACACTAGCAAGGTATTATCTCCCTCCTATCAAAACATGTCAGTATATGATAAGGAGATGCTCGCCATTGTACAAGCAGTAACGAGGTGGAGACCCTACCTGATCGGCCGACGATTTCAAATTAAAACTAACCATAAA
Organism: Musa acuminata AAA Group; assembly: GCF_036884655.1. Lineage (NCBI taxonomy): Eukaryota > Viridiplantae > Streptophyta > Magnoliopsida > Zingiberales > Musaceae > Musa > Musa acuminata. Next base: position 17,478,818 of record NC_088347.1, on the reverse strand, counting down.
AGCCTCAAGTACTTTTTTGAGCAAAATATATCATCCCCTGAGCAGCAAAAATGGGTAACCAAACTTCTTGGATTTGATTATGAAATTATTTACAAAAAGGGGAAAGAAAATATTGTTGCAGATGCACTCTCACGGCTACCTGAACAAGCTAAGGTTTCAGCCATCTCCCTTCCTACCATTGGTCTCCTCGAGGACATTAGGGAAGAATGGAAGAAGGATCCAGAGATCAGCAACATTATAAAAAAATTGGAGGAGGATCCAAGTGCAATAGCCCACTACACTTGGGATTCGAGGGATCTACGCTACAAAGGTCGCATTGTGCTTATACCTGACTCCTCTTGCATCACAATCATCTTGCATGAAATGCACTCCATACCTTCAGCAGGGTACTCTGGATTCCTAAGAACCTACAAAAGAGTGAAGCAAAATTTTTATTGGAGAGGGATGAAAAAAATTATTGCTGAATATGTGGCACAATGTGATGTATGTCAACAGCACAAGGGTGAAACTGTGGCAAATCCAAGGAAGCTACAACCACTACCCATACCAGACTCAGTGTGGACTGACATCTCCATGGACTTCATTGAAGGGCTGCCATCTTCCAAAGGTAAAAGCACGATTCTCGTAGTGGTTGATCGACTTACGAAATATGCTCATTTTTGTGCTATGAGAAATCCCTACACTGCTGCTAGTATTGCCCAGATTTTCATAGAAAATATTGTTAAATTGCATGGGATGCCAAGGTCCATCGTAAGTGATCGTGACAAGATCTTCACTAGTAAATTTTGGACCGACTTATTTCAGTTACAAGGCACCAAACTCAAGATGAGCACAACGTATCATCCACAAACTGACGGCCAAACAGAGGTGGTAAATAGGTGTTTAGAGACGTACCTCCGGTGTTTCGCTAGCGACCGACCAACAGAGGTGGTAAATAGGTGTTTATGGGCCCTATCAGATCACAGAGCGTATTGGAGCCATGGCGTACATACTTAAATTACCTGAGGATGCCAAAATTCACCCTGTCTTCCACGTATCATGCCTAAAACCCAAGTTGGGAGAACATGAGTCACCCCAGATCCAACTGCCAAACACAACTGAGGATGGAGTTATTCAAGCCCAACCACAAGCCATCCTCGATTGCAGGATCGTGACGCGTCGCCGACATCCCTCTACTGAAGTACTAGTGCATTGGAATAATCTACCACTTGAAGATGCCATATGGGAACCATATGAGGAGCTGAAGACCCGGTTCCCTGAGTTCATGGAATCTCAGCCTTGAGGACAAGGCTGATTTGAAGAGAGCGGGTCTATTAGGACTCTAGCTAGGAGAGTCCTAATTGAGAGGGACATTCATGTAAAACCTACCTAAGATGACTCTTATTAAAGAGGTGAAGAGGCCGGCTAGGGTTAGGAGGTTATTTCTTAGAGAAGAATTAGGAGTTGTAAGGGAATAGGAGTCTTAAGTAGGAGTCCTATTAGGAGTTGGTTAGAAGTAGGAGTCTTGAGTAAGAATCCTATTAGGAGTTAGGGTTTAGAAGCCCTATAAATAGCCATATATTCCTCCTCTTTTCACAAGCAATAGATGAATCTTTTCTGCAGCCTTTGAGCAGCAACTTGGAGGGAGGAACCCCTATAGAGTTCCAAGGAGGCCGATCCCCTAATGAGATCAACCCCAAGTTTAGAATCTGTAAGGGTTCTAACAACTCCTCTGCTAGATAGATAAGAGAATTAGGGTACTCGATTTCACCCATTCTCTTAAGGGTTGAGAAGACAAAGGTTACTTGACTTTGCCCGCCTCCTCGAGGTTGTACTCCATGCATCGAGCTGGTTACTGGCCTTCGCTTGCTCTTTGCTCACACTTCTGAAGCACTTTAAGTGTTTGCACTCCTTGCATTGAGTTAGTTACTCTGATTCACCTTCTCAATGTCATCAAACTTCTAGAATGCAGGAAGTTTTTACCCCAACTTAGAGTAATTCTCTAATAGATTTGATCACCTCTAGGATTGTACCGTCTTCTCCATCAACCCTGCCGCCTACTCCACTGAGTAGTAAAGATACAGCACTATGTACTGCCTGCTTCGTTCCTTGGTCGTGCACTCTTGCATGACCTGAAGTCCTTCACTTTCAGCTATCTTGATGAGAAGCTCGTTGACACCGGTCTTACGAAGTTCCTTGGCCTTTGCCCTTCAGCCTTGTCTCAGTACTTGGAGTTTGCCTCTACATGCTCCGCCTCCTCGACCCTTTCACGACTAAGTGCTCTCCCTCTGTGAGAGCAAGTGATCAATGACTTTCGCGGAAGTCCCGCATCTGCGGTACTATGGCGCTGCCATGCCCATGGCCCTACTATCCGTCGCCTCGCATCTGCATCCCTTTTTATCACAATCAGTAGATATGTCTTCGTGGCACTCTTTCGAGTCCACCTCCATTCTAACTGATGCTTGATTTTAGGTAGCTAAGTCCCTCTAGACTCGTCGTCGCTTCCTCGCCCCTTTCGACCCCCTGCTTCAACACCTCTGTGTTCTCCAAGCAGCTCCCTTTGGTCGATGAAAAGATAGACTGCAACTCCCATGCATGGTCTCTGCCATCACATTGTAGGGTTTGCACCGATTCTGTTCTCCTTAGCTTCCTTGGTAGCAATGTTCGCTTACTCGACCTCATCCTCTAACTTGCCGGGCTCCCTTAAGCGAATATGGGCTCTGGAGCAGTCCAACTCTCCAGATGCTTCGATCATACCTCTGTATGATCAAGTCCCTCCCATGGGACTCATTGGTACTTGCATTTGAACTTTTCCCTTGGTGGAACACAGCCCCCATATGCTGATGATCAAGGCTTTCATCCGATGTAAAATTCGATGCACCCACAGAAGACCTGCCTCTGCGGTACCATGGCCTTCACTCCTTGAATCCATAGCCCTTCTTGTCGTCGTATTGTTCACTGAAGTGGAGCTTCGAGTAGCTCTCGATCAAACCTCTGTATGATCTAGTCCCTCAAGGGACAATGTCGTGTGTATCGCATTGCCACGAACTGTTCTACCACGATCCGCTGCACCATGTCGCCTCCTGGTGACATCTCTATTGCATTCTAATCCTTATGGGATGAACTCGAATTGTGATCCATCCATATGTAGCCTCTGCCAATACATTGCAAGGTCTCTTCCACCTTCGACTTTGTTCGCTCATTTGACAATCGACCTTCATCCACCCACTCTTGGGTCACACCTAGATGAAGCACTGCTCTAGGACAGTCCGTCGCCTAGTAGCTCCTAAAGTCCACCGACTTCGCTGAAAATGGTGCACCATTGTCTGGATCCTGGGCCTTTGCCCCTACCAGCATAATCTCCGTTGTGCACCGCTTCCTGCCTAGCAACTTGACTGGCAACATTATGGCATATTCTTCAAGAGTACCCACCTTTGCGTCCTCTTGCCTCGTGCCAAGGCCTTTTGAACCCAACTTCGCCTCCGCAAGTTGAGTGGCCTCGGTTCCTCCATCAAATGCTTCTTCGAGATAAGGTGCATGTGCCCAGAAGCTCCCTTTATCTTTGGCACCATGCAAGATGAGTCTGCTCCATCAGAATGAAGGACCCATGGAACAACATAATCCTGCCTCTTGCCTTTACAAGAGTTCATGTCCTTAACCTCTGTCTAAGGAAAACACTGTGCCTCCGCTCCATATTCAATCTTCTATGCTGGCTCCCTTCATGCAGCTTGGGTACTTCGCTAAGTTACACCCAAGTTGCTCTGCTCCTCGTTTTGCATTGAGTTGATGGTGGCCCTTGCGCCCACCATTCCACGGGTCAGCCCTCCCTTGAGTCCGATCTCCATATCAAATCCAAGTATGCCTTCATTTGTGTTGCTTTGGGTCGCTCCCCCACTTGATCTCGCAATGCATCCACTAATGCATTCTCTCAAGCAGGATCATGCGACGACTCCTCGCCGCTTGCTCGGTCCATTGAGCTTCGTGGATTTGCTGTTTGTTGAGGTACTCCTCCTCAATATGTGCAGTCCGTCCCATATGATTCTTTCTTTGGAGAAATCGGGATCTATCCCACCTGGATAATTGTCCCATTAGAGCAACATCTCTCTTCGTTTCGGAGACCACCATCCCCTTGGACTACTCCGATTTGCTAAACAAACTATGCATTGTTCTACCTCCTACAAACACACTTGCTAGATTATGACTCCATATCAATACAACCCCCGCTACACCACATAAGGCCTAGCAACATACTAAACTTGTTGCACACTTCAGCCTCCTACGAATGCATCCTTCACATGCCAAAGAGAAAGTTTCAATGCTCCATGGCGTCGAGTTTCGGTCACCTTGGGATGGTCGCGAACATTCCATCGTCCGCATATAAGCCCATGCAATAGTACCGAATTCTTCGATTTAGCAATTCCCCTCACCTCTGTGAGATTTGCACAACTCTTTTGGTCGATGAGCAACTTATTTCACCTTGCATGGTCTCATCCTTTACCAAGCGCATCGCTTGCCTTAAGCACCATCAAGTATAGTTGTCAACGTTGAGCCGTAGCTCAAACTCAGCCATCCCAACCTTTGTGCGCTCTGCATTCTTCCAAGATTACCTGTTCTCGTGGTGCCTCTTGTGCAAAGGGTTGGCCATTCCTCTGAATGCCAATATCAGATGCCTGCTCCTCCGAGCGACTCCTTTTCCCTACATCTCCATGCCTGTTTTCCCCCAAACGGTCGCGCGTGTGCTGATTGCCCTAAACGCAGCCCCGCTAGGTCTCCCACGTTTGCATGCTAAGTGTTTCTATGAGTGCTTATCCCGCTCTGATACCATCTATTACGGACTTAGCTAGTTTTGCCAAAGTCGTGCGGCACCCTTGCGTGTCCGTCTGCAAAGGTCAGCCTCCCCGAAACCTCCCATGGTCCCTTAGGACCTACAAAAGAGAAAACGGGTTAGAGAGAATGCCTCACTCGGGATCCACAAGCAAATATCTCTAAAAACACTTCATAGACAATGTAAATTACAAATAGACTTTACAAGCTCTAAACAGTTGCACAATAAAGGGTCAAAATGGTCCACTACAGATCGAAAATCTCTCACAAGTGTCCACATGACACAACCTTTATTTACAAGCCTAAAGCTGCCACCAAACCTAACTAAAATGAGACTATTAAGCCTTCGGTCATCCTTTTACATATTGTGCAAAGCATGAACATACCAAAAGACACAGACATACATAAGCATTACATCAAATATCCTGTTTCAAAGCTTGTCCGTGACAGTATGAAAGATTCACGAAATCGACGTTTTTACCAATGCACTAATTCACCCCCTCCTCTTAGTGCCAACTCGTTTCTCATACTAGGAAGATCATTTATCCCTAGAAACCTATAGATCTATGAGAGAGGATGAAGGAGGTCAACTGTCCTCTTCTCTAGTGGTGATTCACATAGTAGGGGCTGCGAAGATGCTACTCAAATCGCTGCCCAAAACTCTTCCTTGCACCTACGCAATCAAGAAGGGGCTGCCCCTTCTTGCTATCCACACACCCCAAATGGGGGCTATAGTATGATAAGGAGAGGGAGAGAGGAGAATATAAGGTGGCTGCCAAAAAAAACCTCTAGCCTATGGGTCTTTGTTTCCCTCCTATTTATAGAGGCCCCATATCAACTTAACCCTAATGGATCCTACAATATTTGGTACTATATCTCCATCCAACTACCCAAGCCTCTTAGATTAGTGGGTCTATACCCAATAATCTCTTATTGGCTCTTATTGAATCTCATCCATACGGTCCAATAATTCAAGGGCTTATTGGATATCCAATAAGATAAGGGCTCCAACGGATATCTCATATCCGAACATCTACTCGTCATAATATCTTTTATATGTAACCCTCTAGGCTCAATAACGAGCTGACCATGAGTCATACCTATCAAAATTTCTTATGACTTAGTGAATTATTATCTCTATAATAATTCACTCGACTCATCGATTATAGACGTACTATGCCATTACGTCGCAGTCCCCAAACGATATAGGGGAATCCAATCCTTTGGACCTATCTATCCTCAATTATCATGTATCTATAGTCCCTCATCTATTTAATACCCTAGAGACCATATACTTGGCATGGTACTATCAGGCCCATAAAGTTTCTACTCGAGTCTTGCTCTGATCGGATTCTCCCGAAGAACTTTTTCTCTCTCAATTCGAATAACCTTAACCAAGGATTTGTTTGAGCAAGAATACATGGGATATTCTTCTCATGACATCGAGAGTGGATAATCCTCTATCGATACTTAATAGCCCTCGTAAGGTTGGTTGCCACTCCCGATGACCGGTTGTGCTAGATTTGGAACCTCTAGACCTATAAGTTCAGTATCAAAGAGTGGAGTACTCATACAGGATGTCTTTAGAATCTCAAATCTAAGGATCATATACACCACTAGGATGATAGAATCACTGTCTAATAATAAGACATCATTAACCATCCAACATTCCATGAGCGAATCAATCAGCAAACTCATTCTCTAATGAGCACCTGCATTGTATCCCTAGTGTCCCCACATGAGTAGCTATGAGATCAGCTGCATCCATCATATGGACTAGTATAGAGTAAATTAATTTGTCAAGTTATATCGATGTCCCTCTCGAGTAACTTATGACCGGGATTATTTAGGATTTATGTTTAAAGGTGAATCGGTCTCATTATCATGAACTCATCACGATATGATTCCCATTGCATAGATCCATGGATATCACAATATATTTATGCAACAGGCAATATAAAGTGATAAAAATATCATATAATAATAATAAGCAAAAAGACTACGTGTCTAGTTACAAGTGTTATCCCTCACGTGATTGGCTTATAGAGCACCTATGAATAGCATCCAATACCCAATATGGCAGGATCCATTAGGGTTAAGTTGATAGGGGACCTTTATAAATAGGAGGGAACCAAAGGGCCATGGGCTAGGCTTTTTAGCTACTACCTCTTATTCTCCTCTCCCCTTCTCCTCCTCAACCTATAGCCCCTATGTGGGTCATGTGGACAGCAAGAAGGGGTAGCCCCTTCTTGATTGTATGGTGTGCACTAGTAAGAGATTTAGGTAGCGATTTGAGGAGTGTCTTCATAGCCCTTGTCATGTGGATCATCGCTAGAGAGGAAGACAATTGACCTCCTTCATCCTCTCCCATAGATTCATAATCTTTCAGGGATATATAATCTATCTAGGTAACACATCTTTTTTGTATACGTAGTTTTCGTTTCGTAGGTTTTTGCGCACCAATTTTTGCACAATGATGAAACCTTCTTTTATGCAGGAAATTCTAGGATTTTTATTTTCTATTTTTCTGTTGTACATTTGATGTCACTACAGATTTTCCTATAAAAGCTATCCAATAGAGCTAAGCAGACCGAGTACTTAGTGAACCGAAGCCAGTTTGGAACCTAAAGATGCCCTATGACATGAAGAAGCAACCACCAAAGCCTACCAACAGGCATCGATGAAGGTGTCAACAGTTTAAGTAGGGAAGAATGTCACGAATGGTTATCGCGCACCCATAATAACTTCGCTCAACAAATTGTTTGTCACTTTTGCAGACTTGTACAGATGCTTAGCAGCATGTTTTGCCTTGATTTTGTGTGTTTTTGCTTGTAAAATGTAAGCTCGAATAGGTTGCAGTGCTATAGTGTGATTGCTCACTATGCTAGATAAAACTACCCCAAAATGACTCTATTTTCCCATGCCATAACTTGTTTTCTACAGACTACAGCTACATGTGAAACGTCAGCCATCTTAGCACCTTTGAACCCCCCGGGTGGCACCAAGGGGGTTAGGGATTCAGGGTAGTGTCGGGCATTGAACACTCTACACAAGTTCATATTAGGATCAAGTCGGCACTAAGAGGGGGTGTGAATTAATACAACGGATAAAAACGATGTTGGTTCAAAAAATCTTAGTTTCGATAAAAAAAACCGTATCAGAAATGTGCTTGACTTGAAAGCATATAGAAGAGTGTAATGAGAAAGTAAAGCAAGTAAGATAGTTTGCAGTAAAGATAAATTACACAAATAGAAATGCAAACTGAGTTTTATAGTGGTTCGATCGTTGTACCCTGCATCCACTCCCGATTCCTCTTCACTCGAGGCCACTGCCTTCTACTACCGGATTTTCTTTCAATAGGCGAAGATCAACTACCCTTTTATACTTTTTCATTTTCACAGGTTTAGGAAACAATCTTTACACCCCTCTTTTATAAGGTATCCCTCACACACCTCCCTTAGAACTCTCTCTAAACTTTAGGAGGAGGGAACTCAAATTTCTAATAGGGTTTATAACTTTAGAATCATAGAGTTTTGCTCAAACTTTCTTGCTATTCCATACAGGAATAGCTAGGGTATTTATAGACCCCAATTGGCTTCAAAAATAGAGTCAAAAAAGGTTTCATCTCGGGTTTCCCGAGTCCTGGTGGTACCACCGCCTACAGCATTGACACTGGGTGGTGCCACCACCTAGGAGACTATGTCCGGGTGATACCACCACCTAGACTAACAGTACCACCACTTAACATTGGGTGATACCACCACCCAGTTTGGTAGTACCACCGCCTGACAGTATGGAAAAGTGTGCTCTTGACTTTTTCAACTCATGGGTGGTTTCTCCTAACTTGAGGTGACCGAATGGGCCTTCCATTTGGCCTAAAACAGTCCCAACTCAGGCCCAGTAGGTCCCTAATTGAGTTGGTTTAATTCCAACCCAATTATATCTTAACACTATATTGATCTAGATAATTATTATAAAGCATTAATCAAATATTTTCTGGCATATCATTGGTTCATCGACATTTTGTCCAATCTTTTGACGCATCATCCTCTTTTGTGATCTTTTGCCCAATAGGCATACATTATTATCATAAGTTTTGCATGCATTATCATAAATATTTCAAATCATCATGGTATCAAAATATCAAAATATATTATATTATACCATGTATGATTCTCATATTATCATATCTTCTCCCCCTTTGTCATCAACAAAAAGGAGAAGTGCAACTATCAAGTTTTAGAGATATGAAAGCTTAGCTATTTAACCAATTTTTTTATCACTTTAGAATATTCAAGCTAGTGAGTTTCTTTATTCTCTTTTGAGAAGCGCAAGATAGCTTATTTTTACATTTTCTTGAAGTGTGCAAGCTAGCAAATTTTACTTCTATTTTGAGAAGATCAAGCTAGCAATTTTAATAAATTTTATATCATGCAAGCTAGCAAATTTTATCTCCCCCTTTATCATTGTCAAAAAGAAGGGAAGAATACAATTTTGTAATTCTTTTCTCTTTATATCAATTTTTACATCATGACAAGGATAAATAATAAAGATAAATTTGTATCAATATTTCAATCATCAAAAATGAAAGATTAATTCATGAATACCAAAAGACCATATGTCATTTTTGACAAATCTCTTCTTTTGTAAATAGAAGGAACGATAGGAAATTATCTTGATTCAAAGAAAAATTCAAGTCATAAAAAAAATGAGTAATCAAGATAATGATCAAAAAATATATAAGAAGAATTTATGCATTTGGGAGATTTAAGTTTATCATTCAAGCTAGCACTTTTTGGTTCTGTTGATATGCTAGCAATTTTCTTTCTCCCTTTTGTCATTGTAAATAAGGAAGAAGTAGAGTGGAAAAATACAATGATACCCTTTTTTTAAACATCAATGCTATACTTATAACATAAGGTTTCAACCACAAATACAAAGGAATCATGTCATGAAGGATAATATCAAAGATTATATGAATACCAAAAGATATAATTCATTTTCACAAATCTTCTCTTAAATAATCAAAAGAAAATTTTAGGAGATCAAATAGTAAAAGATGTTCAAAAGAAATTTTAAGTCATGAATTCCAAGAAAGATATTCTCTTTAATAAACAACAAAATAATTGTAGGAGAACAAATAATAAATGATCTCGCATAAGAATTTTCAAGTTGTCATGATCATGATTCATTGCATCATTAAAACATCAAGTATGATTTCATTAAACATAATATATTTTTAATCAAAATCATTTTATTTGTTGTAGTAATGCATTTTTCTTTTTAAATGAATCTAACTTTTCATGCTTAGTGCTAGGAGTTAACATGCAATTGTCATGCTCAAATATTAATTATTATATTTCAAAATCACTAGAAAGAGAAGCGTGATATTTTTTTTTATTTTCTACTAACTAATTTTAAAAAAACTCATGAAAATCATCAAGTAATTTCAAAATAAAGTAAAGAGGTTTCGTTTAAGTTGTTTACCTCATTATCGAGAGTCACCAAAGCGAAATTCACCACTTCGTCTTCATCGGTTTGCTCCTCGTCTTCGGATGAGCTCGATTCATCCCAAGCCACCTTGAATACTTTCTTCTTCTTTGGCAACTTCTTCTTTTTAAGTTTATTTTTATTCTTAGTCTCATGTTTTATAAATTTTATAAATTTACTTGTGAGGAGTTCTATGTCATCATCACTTGAGCTTTCGCTCGAGTGGTCTTCTTTTATTCAAAGTGTCAAGTCCTTCCTGTTCTTTGGAAGATTGTTCTCAAGTTCATCATGTGCCTTGCACGTCATTTCATATGTCATCAATGAACCAATAAGTTCTTCCCGAGAAAAATTATTTAAGTTCTTTACCTCTTGTATTGTAGTTACTTTCGGATCCCAATTCTTTGAAAAAGATCTTAATATCTTATTAACAAATTCAAATTTTGAAAAACTTTTACCAAGCGCTTTTAAATTATTGACGACATCTATAAAATGGGTGTATATATTAACAATAGTTTCGCTTGGTTCTATATGAAATAACTCGAAATCATGCATCAAAAAATTAATTTTAAAGTCTTTAACTCTACTAGTGCCTTCGTGTATGATTTCAAGTGTATGCCAAATCTCATAAGCCTTTTCACAAATAGAAATTTGATTGAATTCATTTTTGTCTAAGGCACAAAATAGAGCATTCATAGCTCTAGCATTTAAAGAAAATATTTTCTTCTCTAAATCAATCTATTTGTTCATTAGTCTAGAGGGTTTTCAAAAGTCATTTTTAATGATATTCAATAAATTTAAATTAATAGAAAGTAAGAAAACTCTCATTCGAGTTTTCCAATATATGTAGTCCGTCTCATTAAACATAGGAGGATGAATGATAGAAAGTCCCTCTTGAAATTCGATAAAAGTCATTTCTCTTATGTGTTAAACCAAATGAGAAAAAACATGACTCTGATACCAACTATTAGGATCGAGTCAGCACTAAGAGGGGAGGTGAATTAGTGCAGTGGATAAAAATGACATCAATTCGAAAAATCTTTATTTCGATAAAAAATCGTATCGGAAATGCGCTTGACTTAAAAGCGTACGGAAGAGTGTAATGAGAAAGTAAAGTAAGGCAGTTTGCAATAAAGGTAAATTGCACAAATAGAAATACAAACCAAGTTTTATAATGGTTCGATCGTTGTGATCTACATCCACTCCCGATTCCTCTTTACTCGAGGCCACTGACTTTCACTATCCGGTCTTCTTTCAATGGGCGAAGATCAACTACTCTTTTACACTTTCTCCATTTTACATATTTAGGAGATAATATTTACACCCCTCTTTTACAAGGTATCCCTCACACACCTCCTTAGAACTCTCTCTAAGCTTCAGAATGAGGGAACTCAACTTTCTAATAGGGTTTACAACTTTAGAATCACAGAGTTTTGCTCAACTTTCTTGCTATTCCATGCAGGAATAGCTTGGGTATTTATATACCTCAATTGGCTTTAAAAATGGAGCCAAAAAATGTCTTATCCTGAGTTTCCCTAGTCCTAGCAATACCATCGCCTGAGCTAGGCGGTACCATCGCTTGTGTTGGACGGTACCACCACCTATAGCACTGACACTGGGTAGTACCACCACCTAGTCTAATGGTGTCACCACTTGGGAGGCTATATCTATGCGGTACCACCACTTGATAGTATGAAAAAGTGTGCTCTTGACTTTTCCAGCTCATGGGTGGTTCCTCCTAACTTGGGGTGACCGAATGAGCATTTCACTTGGCCCAAAACATTCCCAACTCAGGTTCAATGGGCCCATAATTGAGTTGACTTAATATCACCCCAATTATATCTTAACACTACTTCGATCTAGATAATTATTACAAAGCATTAATCAAATATTTTTTGACATGTCATTGGTTCATCAGCGCTTTGGCCAATCCTTCGGCACATCGTCCTCTTTTACTACCTTTTGCTCAATTGGTATGCTGACCTCCGCAATTTCAATCTCCTTAGTGCAATATCCACCCTTCTAGGCCCGGCTCGAACTCATGGCATGAAGCCTTCTGCCGATACATCAACCGATCCTCGGCTCGACATCCAATCTTCTAACATGTTTCACTTCAGCCCAACATTGATTCTTCCTACTTTAATTATCTTTCCTGATTGAAACTAGTTCTGTGTCACTTAAAATGTAGATTAGTTTACAAACACATTAATTGATTTCATCATTAAAATCTGAGATTCAATAGTTCACACGTTAACTTGACAAGAACTTGCCTTTGCACTCGACACTTAGTGAGCAATTGTTTGTGGACTTGTAACTATTCATTCAATTTTCTAAAGTTCTTATTTTCTCCTTCCTCTCTTTTCTCTATTGCACTCAAAGTGCTTACTGAATTACTTGAAAAGCTCCCCTCTTCGCGAGACATCATGATTTGTCCACTACTTGTTTTCAAACTAATCAACTTACTGTTTTACAGGTCCTTTGAGACCTACATGAGATTGTAACTAAGCTAACTCTTTGCGAATGAATATACACAAGGGCGTCTCATGGCTTATACAATCATAGTTAAGTCTAAGAAGTTGGCACAAGGGTGCTTCATGACTTAAGCAAGTCCAACTAAGTCTGTGACAATTGTCGCAATGATGCCTTGCGACTTAGGTAATTCCAACTAAGTTCATAACAGTTTGGGGACTATAGCATAATGGCCTAGTACATCTACAATCAATTAGTTGAGTGAATTATTATTGCTAGTTACAGTGCCCTACAAGTCAATCACATTAGTGAAGGCACGTGTAACATACTGCACAATCTTTTTAATTACTATTATTATTATTATTATTATTGTTGTTGTTGTTGTTGTTGTTGTTGTTGTTGTTGTTGTTGTTGTTGTTGTTGTTGTTGTTGTTGTTGTTGTTGTTGTTGTTGTTGTTGTTGTTGTTGTTGTTATGATATTTTCTCACTTTATATTCCCTAATTGATATATTGTGATGTCCATAGATCTATGTAATAGGAATTGGATCATGATGAGATTATGATAATGAAACCAATTTGCCTATAAACACAAACCCTAAAATATTCTCAGTCGTAGGTTACTTGAGAGGAATATTAAGTTAACCTGATAGACTAATATACTATATACTCATCCATGTGATAAAGGTAGTTGGTCTCATAACTGCTTGTGTGATGACATTAAGGAAATAGTGCAAGTACTTATTGGAGAATGAGTTCACTTTATAATCCGCTCATATAATGCTAGATGATTAATGATACATCATTATCGGATAGGTGCAACTCATGACCAGTATTGGGCCTAGAGAGTTACACACATATGGTGGATGACACAACGAATAGAGGATTGTATATATGATATCTAATAGGCCCTTATTTTATTAGATTTATTGGGTAAGGCCCAATAAGAGCTTAGAGTGGATAATTAGATAGAGATCTAATTTTTATTAAGCCAAGAATAATTGGATGGAGATCCAATATCCAATATGCTACGAAAATTAGATGGAGATCTAATGCCCAATATGTAAGATCCATTAGGGTTAGCAACATAAGCTCTTTATAAAAAGGGATATGGGACTAAAAGGATTATAAGGCTAGACCCTTAGCCGCCACCTCTCTAACTACTCTCCTACTTCTTCCTCAACCGACTACCCTCTCTTTAGTGTGAGAGGATAATAAGAAGACTGCCCTTTGCTATATTGATGGTGGTGTTAGTCATAGATGCACTATAAGCCAATCAATTATTATTATTATTAATTGATTTTTTTTACTTTATATTGCATATTGCATATATTGTAGTATCTATAGATCAGTGCAATAAGAATCAAATCATGATAAAATCACGATAATGAGACTGATTCATCTTTAAACATAAACTCTAAATAATCTCGATCGTAGGTTACTCGAGAACGACATCAAGATAACCGAACAGATTGATATGCTATATGCCCATCCATATAATGGAGGTAGTTGGTCTTATAGCTGCTGCTCATGTAGGGACACTAGGGATACAATGTAGGTGCTTATTGGATAATGAGTTCATTGATTGATTTGCTCATGGAATGTTAGATGGTTGATGATATCTCATTGTCAGACAATAATCTCGTGATTCTAGTTATGCGTCTAGTCCTTAGACTTAAGACACCAATGATGTCCTGTATGAGTACTTCATTCTTTGATACTAGACTTATAGGTCTGGAAGTTTCAGATCTAACACAATCGGTCATCAAGAGTGATAGTCAACCTTACGAGGATAATTGAGTATCGATAGAGGATCATCTACTTTCAGTGTTATGAGAGGAATATCCTATATGTTCTTGTTTAAGCAAATCCCTAGCCATGGTCATTTGGATTGAGAGAGAAAGAATTCTCCGGAAGAATCCAATTAGAGTAAGACTTGAATAAATTTCATATGTGCTTAACAGCACTATGCCCAGTATACAGTCTCTGAGATATTAGATGAATGAGAAATTATAGATACATAGTAACTGAGGATAGGCAGGTTCAATGGATTGGATTCTCCTATATCATCTAGGGACTATGACATAGTGGCCTAGTACGTCCGTTGTCGATCAATCGAGTAAATTATTATAAAGATATAAATCACTAAGTTAGAAGGAATTTTGATAGGTATGGCTCACGGCTAACTTGATATTAGGCCTAGAGGGTCACACACATATGATAGGTATTGCGACGAGTAGAGATTCTGATATAAGATATTTGTTGGTGTCCCTATCTTATTGGATCTCATGGGTAAGATCTAATAAGAGCTAATAAAAGATTAATGGAGAGAGATTCACTAATCCAAGAGGCTTAGATAATTAAACAGAGATCTAGTACCCAATAGAGTAGGATCCATTATGGTTAAGTGTTAGAAACCTCTATAAATAGGAGAGGCTAAAAGTAGCATAGGCTAGTTACGTCTTGGCCGCCCCTCCTATTCTCCTCCCTCTCCTCTCCTTCTCAGTCGATAGTGCCAGTTAAGAGTGTGTCGATAACAAGAAGGGTCGGCCCCTTCTTGATCACATGGTGCTTGTGGAGAGGAAGATCATGCAGCAATTTGAGGAGCATCTTAGCTACATCTACCATATGGATCACCACTAGAAAGAAAGACAGTTGACCTCCTTCATCCACTCCTACAAATTTGAGAATTTTCAGGAATATACGATCTCCCTAGGTAACAAATCTCACTTGATATACATGGTTTTTGTGTTTAACGCACCAACCTTCGCACGACGACAAGATACTTATTATAGGAAATATATGATTTTGTTTTCTATTCTTATGCTATACATGTGATGCTCTGATTAGATTTCGTAATAGTGGTATTAGAACCAAATTGATTCATGCAGTGATTGCTTTTTAAACTATATGTGTTGATGAATTGCGTAGAATAGTTTTATATGTGATTGCTTTGATTTTTAGTGTATCTTTCAGATCTGGACAACACCCTTTTTCTTTGTTAAAAAGTATTTTAGAGAGGCATTTTGACATCAAAATTATTGACGCAAAAGAGGGAAAAAGGGCAACAAGTGTTGCTACCCTATAGGTTGGCCAAAGGCTGCTTGAAGCCTTGCCGAGAGCCCTAGAAGAGGCTCTCGGCTTGGCTATCTGTAGCAAACTAAGAGCAACCATGCTGCTCTCAGCTATGGTAGAGAAACCCCATGCAATCAAGAGTCCTAGCTATATGGGAAACCCCTAGCGGCTAGGAAACATCGCCTAGGAGACCCTACGGCCAAGGATTCCTGATCGCATGGGGTAAGCTGGCAGCCAGGGTTTCTTGGCTGCAGAAGGGTCCTTGGGGCCAAGGATTCCTAGTCGCCCAAGGCTATTCTATGGCTAAGGATTCTTGGCTGCAAGGGTAACCCTAGCTGTTTACGGACGGTCGTCGCGCACTCGCAACAACTCCGTTCAATGAACCGTTTGTCACTCACATCCACATGTACAACTTCTTGGCAGCATGTTTTGCCTTGGTTTTGAGTCATTTTGCTTGTAAAAATGTAAGTTCGAACAAGTTGCAATGTTACCAAGCGACCGCTCACCGAACCGAGCAAAACAGCCCCAAAACAGCCCAAAACAGCTCCGTTTTCGTGTGCCACGAGCTGTTTTATGCAGTCCGCCTCTGCTTATCAAAACATCAGCCATCTCAGCCCCTTTGAACCCCCCAGGTGGCATAGGGCTGGATGGGGCTTCGGTATAGTGTCGGGCATTGAACAACCTTTTACAAGTTTGCACGTTACCTTGACGGGAACTTGTTGTCGTGCCCGACACCCGGTAAGCAGTTGTTTGTGGACTTGCAGCTATTCGTTCAACCCTCTAAAGTCCTTGTTTTCCCCCTCTCCCTCTTTTCTCTAGTGCACGTAAGGTGCTCACTGAATTGCTTGTAAAGCTTTCCCTTTTCACGAGATGTCGGGACTTGTCTGTCGCTCGTTCTTTCGAACTAATCAACTTTCTCTTTTACAGGTCCTTTGGGACCTACGAGAGGTTACAAGTGGGCTGATCTTTGTGGAGCAATATTGCAAGGGTGAAGCGCAACTTAGGCAACGCAAGCTAAGTTCGCGTCTCTGCCGCAAGAGTGCCTCGCGACTTAGGCAACACAAGCTAAGTTCGCATCTTGGCCGCAAGGGTGCCTCACGCCTTGGACAATTCCAGCTAAGGCCATGACATTGTGGTATCAGAGCGGGCAAGCACTTCAAGCGAGCAGCGAAGGAACTTCGCAACTTCGCCATGGCAAAGCATCGTGGCGAATCAAGCAAGGCGGGGCAAGCCGGACCCTTGCCCCAAGCAACCGTAGGTGGGCTGCATGTGCACACTCACTCTCATGCTGTTGGAGCCGCTCAAGAAGAGCGTGATAGCAAACATGATGAGCGAGAAGTTGGCTACTCTCCGCGAGCAGAGGAGGCGCAATCTAGAGTGCCAATTGGGAAAAAGAGTCACAAGGAGAGACTCACAATGGCGGAAACCCACTTAGATGTTCTTGAAGTGAGCGTGGAGGAACTCTACCATAGCCAACAAAAGCTTGTTAGGGTAGAGAGTTCGCAAGAGGAAGTAGAGTCCAAGATCGATAAGGTGGAGGCACTAGTCGACCGATTATTAGATGACACCAAAGACTCCATACAATACTTGTAAGAAGTTATGCCGGAACTCACTTCGAGGGTGACCATGCTCACAAGGGCGTTGAATGCGGGAGGAAGCAACACCCGCGTTGCGCTGCTACAAAACTTGAGGGCACCCAAGCCTCATGGTTATAGAGGGGCCAGAGATGCCAAAGAGCTCAAAAATTTTCTATTCGATATGGAACAATACTTTCGAGCTACGAGGCCCGATTCTGAAGATACCAAAGTTTCTATAGCAACAATGTATCTGAACGGAGATGCAAAACTTTGGTGGAGAACCCGTTGGGAGGAGATCCAATAAGGTCGGTGTCGGGTTGACACATGGGAGGACTTGAAGCGGGAGTTGAGAACTTAGTTCCTACCGGAGAACACTGAGTTCGTCACAAGAAGGAAGTTGACACAACTCTGCCAAAATACTTCCATCCGAGACTATGTGAAGTAATTTTCTGCGCTAGTGCTGGACATCCAAGACATGTCCGAGAAGGATAAGCTGTTCAACTTCCTTGATGGTTTGAACCCATGGGCGCAACAAGAACTACATCGAAGGAATGTCACCGATTGGTCGGGGCAATTGCTGCCGTAGAAAGGCTCACCGACTTCGTTTCCTCCGAAGACCCGGGAAGAAGGAAACAATCTTCAAGCAATTGCCCTCCAAAATATTCTCAAGGGAAGGAGCTCGGGGGCGAACAAAAGAAGAAGAGTTCCCACAAAGGGCCAAGCCAGAAAGGCAAGGCCTCGAAACCTAGTAGATGCTTCTTGTGCGGAGGGCCACACGTGGTGAGGGAGTGCCCACAAAAACAGGCACTCAATGCTTTAACAACTTCCATCCACCCTCCCAAATCGGACAAGGGCAAGGCTATCGCTCTTAGTTCAAGTAGTTCTGAAGCTAGCAGCGACGATGAGGAGTTGTAAGGACCCCGGATGGGAGCCATGCGTTTGTTGAACGCCATGCGGGATCAAATGGGGGAGAACCCGAAAACAAGGCAACAAAAAGTAGGAAGTGGCGAGCTGATGTATGTAGACATCAAGCTCAATGGCCAAACAACTTGTGCAATGGTGGACACGGGCACTACCCATAACTTTATTACCGATCGAGGAGCAAAGCGTCTTGGATTGATCTTGGAGAAGAGCCCAAGTCGAATGAAGGCGGTGAACTTGGAGGCCAAGCGAATCTCCAGGTTGGCGAAGGGAGTTCCCATCAAGATCGGAACATGGAGCGGGAACACCAACATGATGGCGGTGCCATTAGACAACTTCCAAGTGATTCTTGGAATGGAGTTCATGCACGCGGCGAAGTTGGTGCCCATGCCGTTCCTAAACTCCCTGTGTATGATGGGAGGTGACGACCCCTGCGTGGTTCCTGTCTCTTGGAGAGGAACTAAAGAACTCCAACATATATCGGTATTGCAACTAAAGAAAGGGGTGCAAAAGGTGAATTAACATTTGTGGCTACTATGAAGCTAGAGCCACTTGACGAGAAGGCTATTCAAGAACCTACTGTGGTGGCAAACGTCCTGAAAGAGTTCAATGACGTTATGCCACCCAAGTTGCCGAAGACTCTTCCACCACGCAGGGGCGTGGATCACAACATCGAGATGGAGCCAAGGGTGAAGCCTCCAGCGAGACTACCCTACCACATGTCCCCGCCAGAATTGGCATAACTCAGGAAGCAGTTAGGTGAACTACTAAGCGGTGGTCTTATCTGCAGCTCTAAAGCACCATTCGAAGCTCTAGTTCTCTTCCAGAAGAAACAAGATGGGAGCCTCCGACTATGCGATGATTACCGAGCCCTCAACAAAGTGATAGTGAAGAACAAGTATCTCATCCCGCTCATCGCGGACTTGTTCGACCAGTTGGGCAAAGCCAAGTATTTCTCAAAACTCGACCTTAGGTTTGGGTATTGGCAAGTGTGCATTACTGAAGGCGATGAAGTAAAGACTACTTGTGTGACCAGGTATGGAGCGTTTGAGTTCTTTGTGATGCTTTTCAGCTTAACTAACGCTCCGGCCATGTTCTGCACTCTCATGAATCAACTATTCAAGGAGTATTTGGATAAGTTCGTGGTCGTCTACTTGGATGATATCGTCATCTATAATCAAATGCTTGAGGAGCATGTCAAGCACATTCGGATAATTTTCAAGGTTCTCAGGGAGAATACTTTGTTCATAAAAAGGGAGAAATGCTATTTTACCCAAACGAAGATCTTATTCTTGGGGCATCGAATCGGTGATGGTTCCATTCGAATGGACAAATCAAAAGTGCAAGCGGTTGCGGAATGGCGAACTCCAAAGAAGGTGCTAGAGTTGAGATCCTTCCTTGATTTTGTCAACTACTATCGACGCTTCATAGCAGGGTATTCGAAGTGTGCAACTCAACTGATGGAGTTGTTGAAGAAGGAGCAGCCTTGGAAGTGGTCTGACAAATGTAAAATAGCATTCTAAGACCTGAAGGCTGCTGTTCTGGAAGAATCGGTGCTCCAATTGCCAGACTATGGGGAGCCTTTTGAAGTCCATACAGATGCTTCAGACTTTGCTATTAGGGGAGTCCTCATGCAGGAGGGTCATCCGATGGCCTATGAGAGCCGCAAACTCAACGAGACCGAGCGACGGTATCCAGTGCATGAGAAGGAGATGACAGCGGTGATCCACTGCTTACGAGTTTGGCGACACTACCTTCTCTGATCGCGATTTGTGCTGAGGACAGACAACATCGCTCTGAGCTATTTCCAAAAACAGAAGAAACTTTCCCCAAAGCAAGCACGATGGTAGGACTTCCTAGCTGAACTTGATATGGCAATGGAGTACAAGCTTGGAAAGGCAAATGTCATGGCCGATGCATTGAGTCAGAAGGTGGAGCGTGTGAATGCCGTACAATTGGAGGGCGGAGGCCAAGTGAGTCAGTTGCACTCCAACTTCTTTTCCAGGATCAGGGATGGACTGTATAGTGACCCCCAGGCAGTCATCCTGATACAGCTCATTAAAGAAGGCAAGACACGATGATTTTGAGTCCAAGAGGGACTCGTGTACACAAAGGGGAATAGAGTTTATATTCCTCGAGTGGACAATTTAAGGCATGAACTCTTAAAAGAGTGTCACAATTCCCTTTGGGCTGGACACCCAAGTATTCATCGAAAGTTGGCTCTCATGGAGAGGGCCTTCTACTAGTCGAAGATGAGGACTGATGTGGAGGAATATGTTCGAACGTGTCTCACTTACCAACAAGACAAGGCGGAGCAGCGGAAGCCGGTGGGACTTTTGGAGTCGTTGCCCGTACCAGAAAGGCCATGGGAGAGCATTTCCTTAGACTTCATATCAAGCTTGCCACTAGTAGGAAGACTCGGATCGATACTCGTGGTAGTTGATCGATTTTCAAAGTATGCAACTTTCATTGCTGCTCCCCTACACTATTCAGCATAGGAGGCGGCCAAGCTGATGATGAAGGATATGGTGAAATATTGGGGAGTCCCGCACAATATCATCAGCGATCGAGATGCTCGATTCTTGGGATGATTCTAGACCGAGCTATTCAAACTATTGGGATCCAAGTTATACTTCTCTATAAGTCTCCACCCCTAGATGGATGACCAAACTGAGAGGATAAACTCGCTCCTGGAGCAACATCTTTGGCACTATGTGAGTGCCAACCAACGAGATTGGGTGAAATTGTTGGACAATGCCCAATTCTCCTACAACTTGTAGCGGAGCTCTGCGTCCAACAAGAGCCCCTTCGAGATCATTATAGGACAACAACTGTTAGCTCCTTATACCATGGCAATTGGGTATACTGGGAGTAGTCCGTTAGCCTACCACTTCGCAAAGGAGTGGCACCGAAATGCAGATATTGCGTGGGCTTACTTGGAGAAGGCGGCAAAAAGGATGAAGAAGTGGGCAGACTTGGGAAGGTGACCACAAGAGTTCAAGGTCGGCGATTTGGTGTTGGTAAAGCTCCAACCAGCATCACTCCATTTCTTTAGAAACAAAGTCCACAAAGGATTGGTGCACAAGTATGAAGGCCCCTTCCCAATTATCAGTAGGGTAAGCAACGTCTCCTACAAATTACAGCTACCGGCGTGGTTCAAAATTCATAATGTTCTTCATGCTAGCAACCTAAAAGCCTACCACTCAGATCTGTAAGATGCTTTTCGAAGTGTTTCAACTCGGCTACCCCCCACCACAGCCTCCTACAAGAAGCAAGTTGAAACCATTCTGGCAGACCGCAAGATAAAGCTACCCAATGGAGCTAAGCAGACAGAGTACTTGGTGAAGTGGCAAAAGCTTCCCCGAACTGAAGCCAATTGGGAGCCTGAAGATGCCATATGACATGAAGAAGCAATCATCAACAACTACCAATAAGCGTCGACGAGGGCGTCGATAGTTTAAGTGGGGGAGAATGTTACGGACAATCATCGTGCACCCGCAACAACTCCGTTCAACGAACCGTTCATTGCTCACATCCACGTGTACAGCTTCTTGGCAGCATATTTTGCCTTGGTTTTGAGTCATTTTGCATGTAAAAATGTAAGTTCGAACAAGTTGCAGCGTTACCAAGCGACCGCTCACCGAACCGAGCAAAATAACCCAAAACAGCTCCGTTTTCGTGTGCCACGGGTTGTTTTCTGCAGTCCACCTCCGCTCACCAAAACGTCAGCCATCTCAGCCCCTTTGAACCCCCCATATGGCACAGGGCTAGATGGGGCTTCGGTATAGTGTCGACGTTGAATAACCTTTCGCAAGTTCGCACATTACCTTGACGGGAACTTGTTATCGCACCTAGCACCCGATGAGTAGCTGTTTGTGGACTTGCAGCTATTCGTTCAACCCTCTAAAGTCCTTATTTTCCCCCTCTCCCTCTTTTCTCTTGTGTATGCAAGGTGCTCGCTGAATTGCTTGTAAAGCTTTCCCTTTTCGCGAGACGTCGGGACTTGTCTGTCGCTCGTTCTTTCGAACTAATCAACTTTCTCTTTTACAGGTCCTTCGGGACCTACGAGAGGTTACAAGTGGGCTGATTTTTGCGGAGCAATATCGCAAGGGCAAAGCGCGACTTAGGCAACGGAAGCTAAGTTCGCGTCTTTGCCGTAATGGTGCCTCGTGACTTAGGCAATGCAAGCTAAGTTCATATCTTGGCCGCAAGGGTGCCTCACGCCTTAGGCAATTCCAGCTAAGGCTGTGACATAGCGGCCAGGGTTTCCTAGCCGCATGGGGCACCCTAGGGTAAGGTACCATAAAAATTCTATCAAGTTATTAATTAAATAATTTAATTAATTATTATTATTATTTTCTAGTAGTCCTACGTGATGATGTATACATGTGATGTATGATGTGGACGGATGATCATAGATCATATGATGTGATGTATGTGTATATGTGATATGATTATTATTATTATTATTGAGGCTTATGAGCCTATATTTTTCTCATTTATTTTCGGGCATGTATGCTTATGATTATGTTGTAATCGCATGAGAAAACGTAGCGGGAGCATGAAAGTGATAATATGACCCACGAGGTCAAGATAGATGATCATGACATATCGAGATGCAACGAGATGCTAGTGGAACCGATGACGAGATGGATGATCACAAGGTATGGAGATGCACCGATGCATACATAGATCATGATGTGAATGATTAGGCTCAATGCCCTGGGCTTGATCACATTAAGTTGTGGTCCATTATCATTTGGTGTAATTGCTTATGTGATGTATGATTGCTTATACACACACACCCATATATATATATATATACATATATATATATATATATATATGTATATACATATATATATACATATGTATATATATATGTATATATATACATATGTATATATATATGTATATATATATATGTATATATATATATATATATGTATATACATATATATATACATATGTATATATATATATATATATATATATGTATATATATATGTATATATATATATATATGTATATACATATATATATATATATGTATATATATATGTATATGTATATATATATGTATATGTATATATATATGTATATGTATATATATATGTACATATATATATATATATATGTATATATATATATATATATATATATGTATATATATATATATATATATATACATATATATATGTATATGTATATATATATGTATATACATATATATATATGTACATATATATATGTACATATATATATGTACATATATATGTATATATATATATTATTAGTCATAGGTGCCCTGCAAGCCATTCACATGAGTGATAGCACGTGTGTCACGCTATGTACTCTTTTTACTTATTATTTATTTGATTTTTTTTTACTTTATATTGCCCATTGCATATATTATGATGTCCATGAATTTGTGCAATGAAAATTAGATCATAATGAGATCACGATAATAAGATCGATTCACCTTTAAACATAGACTCTAAATAATCCTAGTCATAGATCACTCGAGAGGAATATTGAGATAATCGAATAAACTGATGTGCTGTATACTCGTCTATATGATGGAGGTAACTGGTTTCATAGTTACTCATGTAGGGATACTAGAGATATGTGTTCATTGGAGAATAAGTTCATTAATCGATCTGCTCACGGAATATTGGATGGTTGATGATACCTTATTATTAGATAATGATTTCATCATCCTAGTGATATATCTGATATTTAAACTTAGACATCAAGAATCTACCATTTTTCTTTTATCTTTTTTTTCCCTTGATATATCTGATATTTAAATTCGGTGACGAGTAATTGCACCGAGTGGAGATTGTGCGAGACTAAAGGCAAAACAGTAAAGATGATTCAGAAAGGATGTTTTATGGGGATGAAATAAATAACAATTTGTAAGTTTGAAAACGAATTTATAAATGCGAGGAGATTTTGATTTGACAGCAACTTGAGTAAAGTGAGAGGATGAAAACGAAAACTTGCTATAGTGTAAATAACAATTTCAGAAAGGTAAGTACTCACACATTCAAGTAACACACCAATTTAAAGTGGTTCAGTCAAAATGACCTACATCCACTTGCGAAGCCTTCTTCGATGAGGCTCCCAACTTCCACTAGCAAATCACTTTGAAGGGGAAGGACAAATACCCCTCTTACAACCTATTACAAGTGGTTCACACTCATACAATTTTTTAACGAAAATGAAGGAGGTGAACACTCAAGCAATTGAAAACAAGACTTGCTAAAGACTTTGCTAAGGCTTTTATCTTAATCTATTGCTTCTCAAAAAGTTGTATTATCTACTGAGAATTGAGGGGTATTTATAGGCCCCAAGAGGATTCAAATTTGGGCTCTAAATTTGAATTACTTTTGGGTTTCCCGGTGCTAGCGGTGCCATCGCCTGTCAGTGTCGGTGCCACCACCTGTCAATGTTTGACACTAATAGTATACTGGCGGTGCCACCGCCTAGTCCGATGGTACCACCGCCCGATCCTTCGGGTTCTAGGCGGTGCCACTGCCCAGTCTGATGGTTCCACCGCCCAATCTTACGAGTCACTGGTTGGGCTTCAGATCTGGCCCAAACCAAGTCATATTCGGGCCCAATTGGCCCCTAACTAGGATATAAGATTATCCCTTAATCCTAACCCTAATTACATGCAAACTACGCAACTGAAAACATAGTCCTAAGCAAGTTTTTAACCAGCAAACGTCGAGTCTCCTTCCGGCGAGCTTTCCGACGATCTTCCGGTGGACTTCCGATACACCCTCGGATTTCTTCCGGCAGACTCCCAGCAGGCTCCCGATCTTGTGGTGAGTTCAGCGAGTAGCCGAGCCTTCTTGGTGATCTCCGTGAATCTCTGACGATCTCTTCGGCGGACTTCCGAAAACTTCGACAAGTCCCCGATTTCTTCTCGATTGGTTCCGGCAACATCTCCGACGAATCTTCGGACTTTCGACAAACTCTCGAACACCTATCGAACTTGACTCCGGTAGACTTGCTTTATGTCTTCAAGCTATCGTAGTTAATCCTGCACACTTAACTTAATAATATGGATTAGATCAATTAACCCATCAGTTGATTTCATCATCAAAATATGAGATTCAACAATCTCTCCCTTTTTTATGATGACAATCAATTGATAACGGAGTTAAACATAACTCCCCCTATCTACATGTCATATAATGAGAAGATAAAATCTCTTGAATTTAATTTCTTTGAATTCAAGCCCAAACCGATAAGTTCTATCCATTGAACTTATCGTTATTTTCTATAAGAATGAGCAAATACGAAACTTCATATTTCTCATAATTTCAAGCTATAAAAATTATTTTCAAGTCGAATGATAAAAGACAATTATTATTTCGACAAGAGATATGAACTTTTAACATAAATCTCATGATATAAATGTAAGGCATAATTTCATATGATCATGAGATGAAACGACAACCAATCTAAAAACTTTCATATTGCGATATTCTCAAAAAGTTTTACGATGCATATAAGACATTTGCATTACATAACATATTAACTTTTGCAATTCATATAAGCCATGCTATGGATGCATATAAGAAATTTGCATTACACAACATATTAGCTTTTGCAATTCATATTTTACACAAGTCATTAATCTTTTGCACATTCTTCTCCCCCTTTGTCATCAACAAAAAGGAGATGAGGTGTTAAGCATAAAACTCATGATCATTGAAGACATTCATAAAATCATCTCATAAGAAAAAATCTTGAAAAGAAGATGGCAAAATTGACAAAGCTTCAACTTGGCATTAATATTGATCATTCAAGGAAGACATCAAATCATCCAAAATAACATGAAGGAGCTATCAAAATGTTGACAAAATTTTAGAAAGAAACATCCAACATCATATACTAGGATAATGTCAAACGCATGTCAAGGTAGTATAGATGTTTACAATAATAAGAAAGAAGTCAAATCCATGAAAACTAGAAAGAGGATGAAAAATTTTAGAAAATACATACAATCAAGCTCATTCACAAGGACAATTTAACATGCCTAGTTCCCTTCTAATAAAGTCAAATTGATCTTCATTTAAGGCTTTTGTAAAAATGTCTGCTAATTGATGCTTTGTGTCAATAAACTCTAGAATGAAATTATTGTTAAGGACATGATCGCATATAAAATGATGCCTAATGTTGATATGCTTAGTTCTAGAGTGTTGAATTAGATTTTTGGTAAGACAAATGACACTTGTATTGTCACATTTTATGGGAATGTTCTTCAAGTAAATTTCATAGTCTTCCAGTGTATTCTTCATCTAAACAACTTGTGCACATCATGCACTTGCAGCTATGTATTCGACTTCCGTCGTAGATAGTACAATCGAATTTTATTTCTTGGAAGTCCAAGAAATAAGTGCATGTCCTAAAAATTGGCATGTTCCGGATTTGCTTTTTATATCTATCCTACATCCGCCAAAATTGGCATTTGCATAAGCTATTAAATCGAATTTATCAGATTTCGGATACCACAATCCTAAATTGGGAGTTCCTTTAAGATATCTAAAAATTCTTTTAACACTTTTAAGATGAGATAATTTAGGATTAGATTGAAACTTAGCGTAAAGTCCTACACTAAACATAATATATGGTCTAGTCATGGTGAGGTAAAGTAGACTTCCTATCATTCCTCTATACGTTTTTTATCAAAGTTTTCACCATTTTCATCCATTTGATTAAGAAATATACCATTACTAAGTTGTTTAATTTACAATCCTAAAAAGAAGGTTAATTCTCCCATTAGGCTCATTTCAAATTTATGACTCATACATTTGGCAAATGATTCACATAGTGATTCATCCGAAGAACCAAAAATAATATCGTCAACATAAATTTGAACAATAAGAAAATTATTTTCAAAATATTTGATAAACAATGTAGTATCAACCTTGCCTTTTGTAAAATTATTTAAAATAAGAAAGGAACTAAGCCTTTCATACTAAGCTCTAGGAGCTTGTTTTAAGCCATAGAGAACCTTAGTCAATCTAAATACATGATTAGGAAGAAGAGAATTTTCAAATCTGGGTGGTTATTCAACATACACTTCTTTGGAAATAACACCATTCAAGAAAGCACTTTTGACATCCATTTGAAATAGTTTAAAATCATTACTACTAGTATAGGTAAGGAGCATCCTAATGGCTTCTAATCTTGCCACAGGAGTGAAGGTCTCTTCGTAGTCGATACCTTCTTCTTCGTTGAAACCTTTGGCCACTAGTTTAGTCTTGTTTCTAACCACGATACCGTATTCATCTTGCTTGTTTCTAAAGACCCATTTAGTACCTATGACTAAATGGTCACTAGGTCTAGGAACAAGCTTCCATATCTCATTCCTCTCAAATTGGTTCAATTCCTCTTGCATTGCAATAACTCATGAATCATCTTTCAAGGCTTCATCAATGCATTTAGGTTCAATTTAAGAAAGGAAGGAGGCGTTAGCACAAAAATTCTTGAAGGAAGAACAAGTTTGAACCCCGTTTGATGTATCTCCTATAATTAGCTCCTTTAGATGAGCATCTACATACTTCCATTCCTTGGGTAAGGAAATTTCGGAAGAAGATGCATCTAAGTTGCTATTTTGGGGAGGGGGTTCATTTAAATTCAAATTATCAAAACCAAGATCATCATCAAAATTATTTTTCTTTAACTCAAAATTTTCATTAAAAACTACATGAATAGACTCTTTTATAACTAAGATTCTTTTGTTAAAAACATGAAAAGCCTTAGAAACATAAGAGTAACCAAGAAAGATGCCTTCATCGGATTTAGCATCAAATTTTCCTAAAGCATCCTTTTCATTCAAAATAAAGCATTTGCAATCGAAAACTTTAAAATAAGAAACATTTGGTTTTTTGTTATTTCATAATTCATAGAGAGTTTTTGATAGAGATGGTCTTATTAGAACCCTATTCATGACATAGCAAGCCGTATTAATGGCTTCGGCCCAAAAATACTTAGGTAGACTATGTTCATTTAACATGGTTCTTGTCATTTCTTATCAATTTCTATTTTTTCTTTTAACTACCTTGTTTTGTTGAGGATTTCTCGGAGTGGAGAAGTTATGATTATATCCATTGGATTCACAAAAACTTTGGAAGTCACGATTTTAAAATTTGCCATCGTGATCACTCCGAATTGATGAAATCATGAAGCCTTTTTCGTTTTGAGTAAGTTTACAAAATTTAGAGAAACATTTGAAACAATTACTTTTGTGAGCCAAGAAATAGGTCCAAGTGTATCTACTATAGTCATCTACAATACGAAGGCATATTTGCTTCCTCCTAGACTCATTGTGTCAATTGGTCCAAATAAGTCCAAATGAATCAATTGCAATGGTCTAGTGGTGCTAATTTGATTTTTTCGTTTGAAACTAATTTTTATTTGTTTTCCTAGTTGACAAGCATCACACACTTTGTCATTAACAAACTTCATATTGGGAATCTCTCGTACTAACTCTCTAGATGAAATCTTAGATATTAGTTTCATACTTGCATGGCCTAATCTCCTATGCCAAAGCCAAGCATCATCATTTAAAACGGAAAAGCACATTTTATTATTAAGTCCATCAAGGTTGCTGGTGTAGACATTATTTTGTTTTAAGAATATCATTGATATGTTATTGTTTGGTTTTTCAATAATGCACACATTAGATTCAAATCTAACGATGTAACCTTTATTGTATAATTGACTAATGCTTAAGAGATTATGTTTCAATCCATCAACTAGCAGTACATCATCAATTGAAAAACTTGATTTGTTACCTATGGTTCCCTTGCCAATGATTTTACCTTTGTTGTTGTCTCCGAAGGTGACATACCCTTCTTCTTTGCTAGTGAGCATAGAAAAATAAGATGGATTTCCGGTCATATGCCTTGAGCATCCACTATCAAGATACCATCTCTTGCTCCTAGCTTGTGAGTTTGTCTACAAAAGAGGATGGTTTTTAGGTACCCATTTGATTTTGAGTGCCTCAAAAATTGATCTACTAATTTTGTTATTCATCATTGAATTATTTATAGTTCCTTTAGGAACCCATATCAACTTATATGGACTAATTTTCTTAAATGGACATTTGTAAACAACATGTCCGGATTTACAACAAAAGTTGCATTTCAAATGAGGTGAAACATATAATGTAGGTCATTTAATGAAGGTGGTAGGATTTTGGTGAGATCCTCTCACAAAACCAATTCCACTTCTATTTGCGACGTGACCCTTGTTTGCAAGGATCATGTCCAAGCCTTTGCTACCGACCTTAAACTTGTTTAAGGTCTCAAGTTTAAGGTCTCTTTGAGTAGCAAATTCTCATTTTTTATTGCTTCTAAGTGTTCACACTTAGAGTATGGAGGAGTTTGAAGACTATCAAGCTTATTTTGTAGTAAGGCATGCTCTTTCTTAAATAGATTGAACTTCTTACTAATAGTTCTACACTCATCAAATAATTCATGAAAAGCGATAGAAAGTTCATCAAAAGATAAATATTTATTAATTAAATCACATACCTCTCCTCCTAAAGTCATTAGCACGAAGTTTGCCTCCTCTTTGTTGCTAGCTTCTTCATTCTTGGAATCACTTGAGTCATCCCAAGTCGCTTTCAAAGCTTTCTTCTTCTTCAGTTGCTTCATCTTGGCTTGGGGGCATTCATTTTTGAAGTGCCCTGGCTTCTTGCATTCGTAGCATATTACTTGGTCCTTTTTATGTTCAAGTTTGTTTTTGATGTCATTTTTTAATTTGTTCTTTCTTATAAATTTTTTAAAATTTCGAGTTAAAAGTGCAATGTCATCGTCACTATCCTCTTCACTTGATATTCCTTTCAAATGGTCTTCTTGTGTTCTAAGTGTCATATCCTTCCTGTTCTTTGGAAGGGGGTTCTCGAGCTCTTCATGAGCATGACACATCATTTCTAGGTCATAAGAGACCCAATAAGTTCTTCAAGAGGAAATGTTTTAAGGTTCTTGGCCTCTTGAATGACCGTAACTTTTAAATCCCAACTCTTTGGAAGGGATCTTAAAATTTTAGTTACTAGTTCAAAGTTAGAAAAACCTTTACCAAGAGCTTTGAGTCCATTGATGACATCCGTGAAACGGGTGTACATGTCTCCGATTGACTCACTTGGTTTCATCTAGAAAAGTTCATAAGAATGCACAAGAATGTTGATTTTGGACTCTTTCACTCGGCTAGTGCCTTCATAAGTGACATCAAGAGTTCTCTAAATATCAAAAGCTGAATCGCAAATCGAAACATGATTAAATTTATTTTTGTCAAGTGCACAAAACAAGGCATTCATAGCCTTTGCGTTTAAAGCAAAAACCTTCTTCTCCGATTCATCCCACTCGCTCATCAGAAGAGAAGATTTTTGAAATCTATTTTCGACAATATTCCAAAGCACAAAATCCATGAAAATAAGGAAGATCCTCATACGAGTCTTCCAATACGTGTAATCTGACCCATTAAACATATGTGGACGTATAATAGAGTGACCCTCTTGTATGCCAGAGTAAGCTATCTCTTTTGGGTATTAAACCAAATATGAGAGTGAACCTTGCTCTGATACCAATTGTTAGGATCGGAGCAGCACTAAGAGGGGGGGGTGAATTAGTGCAGTGGATTAAAACTTGTAAGTTTGAAAATAAATTCGTAAATGTGAGGAGATTTCGATTCGATAGTAACTTGAGAAAAGTGAGAGGATGAAAACGAAAGCTTGCTGCAGTGTAAATAATAATTTCAGAAAGGTAAGTACTCACACATTCAAGGAACATACCAATTTAAAGTGGTTCAGTCAAAATGACCTACATCCACTTGCGAAACCTTCTTCGTTGAGGCTCACAACTTCCACTAGCAAATCACTTTGAAGGGGAAGGACAAATACCCCTCTTACAACCTTTTACAAGTGGTTCACACTCTTACAAATTTTCAACAAAAAAGAAGGAGGTGAACACTCAAGCAATTAAAAACAAGACTTGCTAAAGACTTTGTGAAGGCTTTTATCTCAATCTATTGCTTCTTAAAAAATTATATCCTCTGCTGAGAATTGCAGGGTATTTATAGGCCCCAAGAGGATTCAAATTTGAATTTCTTTTGGGTTTCCCGGTGCTAGCGATGCCACCACCTATCAATGGCGGTGCCATCGCCTGTCAGTGTCTAACACTGATAGTGTATTGGCGGTGCCACCACCGGACCTCTTAGGTGCTAGGCGGTGCCACTGCCCAGTCCGACGGTACCACCGCCCGATCATTCGGGTTCTGGGCGGTGCCACCGCCCAGTCCAGCGGTTCCATTGCCCGACCTTACGGGTCACTGGTTGGGCTTCAGATTTGGCCCAAACCAAGTCATATTCGGGCCCAGTTCGCCCCTAACCAGGATATAGGATTATCCCTTAATCCTAACCCTAATTACATTTAAACTACACAACTGAAAACATAGTCCTAAGCAAGTTTTTAACCGGCAAACGTCGAGTCTCCTTTCGACGAGCTTTCTGGCGATCTTCCAGCGGACTTCCGATATACCCTCGGATTTTTTTCGGCAGACTCCCAGTAGGCTCTCGATCTTGTGGCAAGTTCAGCGAGTAGCCGAGCCTTCTCGGTGATCTCTGCGAACCTCCGACGATATCTTCGGCGGACTTCTGAAAACTTCAACAAGTCCCCGATTTCTTCTCGGTTGGTTCCGACAGCATCTTCGACGAATCTTCGGACTTTCGGTGGACTCTCGAACACCTATCGAACTTGACTCCGGTAGACTTGCTTTATGTCTTCAAGCTATCGTAGTTAATCCTGCACACTTAACTTAATAATATGGATTAGATCAATTAACCCATCAATTGATTTTATCATCAAAATATGAGATTCAACAGTAGGTTGAGGGCATCCATGCTGCTCTCATTCCTACTACTTTTAGCCAGGCCAAGAGCAGAAAATTGGAGCTCTCGGCCAAGGTTACAAGCAGCCTTCAGCCAATCCAAGGAGCTGCAATAGTTGCTTCCCTTTCTTCCCCTTTTATGTCAACAAATTTGATATCAAAAACTCTATCTAAAACACCTCTTAATAGCAAGAAAATGTGTAGCATAGATTTGAAAACTACAATAAAAAAATCACAGCAATCGTGCAAAACAATTTCAACGCGATTAAACACAACACATGCAGTTTAAAAGTCAATCTTTTGCATGAACAACCTAGCTCTGATACCACTGTTGGGAATCTAGGGTGACATAATATGCACAATGGAAGAATAGAAAAAATAAAATCCTAGAATTTTCATAGAAAAGAATGTTTCATCGTCATACGAAAGTTGGTGCGCAAAAACCTATGAAATCGAAAAACTACATATCAGAGAATTACCTAGAGAGATAATATATCCCTAAAAACCTATAGATCTGTCGGAAATGATGAAAGAGGTCAACTGTCCTCTTCTCTAGCGGTTTTCCACATGGCAAGGGCTACAAAGATGCTACTCAAATCATTACCCAAAAATCTTCCTCGTGCGCACCATGCAATCAAGAAGAGGCTACCCCTTCTTGCTATCCATAGGCCCCAAATAGGGGCTACGGTATAATGAGGAGAGGGAGAGAGGAGAATTGGAGAAGGTAGCTAAAAAGAACCTCTAACCTATGGGTCTTTGGTTCCCTCCTATTTATAAAGGCCCCTTGTCAACTTAACCCTAATAGATCATACAATATTGGGTACTAGATCTCCATCCAACTATCCAAGCCTCTTAGATTAGTGTGTCTCTACCCAATAATCTCTTATTGGCTCTTATTAGATCTTATTTATAGGATCTAATAATTCAAGGGCTTATTGGATATCCAATAAGATAAAGACTCCAACGGATATCTTACATCTGAACCTCTACTCGTCGCAATACCTACCATATATGTATGACCCTCTAGGCTCAATATTGAGATGATCATGAGTTATATCTATCAGAAATCCTTCTGGCTTAGTGAATTATTATCTTCAGAATAATTCACTCGACTCATCGACTACGGATGTACTAGGCCACTACGTCGCAATCCCTAGACGATATAGGAGAATTCAATCCTTTAGACCTATCTATCCTTAATTACTATATATCTATAATCCCTCATCCATCTAATACCATAGATATCATATATCGGGCATGGTACTGTCAGGCCCATATAATTTCTACTCGAGTCTCACTCTAATCATATTCTCCCGGAGAACTCTTTCTCTCTCAATCCGAATAACCCTAGCTAGAGATTTGTCTAAACAAGAATACATGAGATATTCCTCTCATGACATCGAGAGCAGATGATCCTCTATTGACACTCAATAGCCCTCATAAAGTTGGCTGTCACTCCCGATAATTGGTTGTACTAGATCTAGAACCTCCAAACCTATAAGTACGGTATCAAAGAGTAGAGTACTCATATAGGATATCCTTGGTGTCTCAAGTCTAAGGACCAGATATACCACTGGGATGATAGAATCGTTGTTTGACAATAAGGCATCATCAACCATCCAACATTCCGTGAGCGAATCAATCAGTGAACGCATTCTCCAATGAGCACCTACACTGTATCCTTAGTGTCCCCACATAAACAGTTATGAGACTATTTACATCCATCATATGGATAGATATATAACACACCAATCTATCCGGTTATCTCGATATCCCTCTCGAGTAACCTATAATCGGGATTATTTATGATTTATGTTTAAAGACGAATCAGTCTCATTATCGTGATCTCATCACAATCTAATTCCTATTGCATAGATATATGAACATCACAATATATTCATGCAACTAGCAATATAAAGTGATAAAATATCAAATAAGAATAATAAGCAAAAAGACTACGTGTCAAGTTATACGTGTCATCACTCACGTGATTGGCTTGTAGGGCACCTATGACTAGCATCCAATACCCAATATGACAGGATCCATTAGGGTTAAGTTGATATAGGGCCTCTATAGATAGGAGGGAACCAAATGGCCATGGGCTAGACTTTTTGGCTACCATCTCCTATTCTCCTCTCCCCTTTTTCTCCTCAACCTACAGCCCCTATTTGGGTCGTGTAAACAATAAGAAGGGGCTGCCCCTTCTTGATTGCATGGTGCGCATGAGAAAAAGATTTGGGTAGCGATTTGAGGAGTGTCTTTACAACCCTTACTATGTGGATCACCACTAGAGAGGACGACAATTGACCTCCTTCATACTCTCCCATAGATCCATAGTCTTTTAGGGATATACAATCTCCCTAAGTAACACATCTTTTTTATATGCGTAGTTTTCAGTTTTCTAGGTTTCTGTGCATCAATTTTTGCACGACGATAAAACCTTCTTTTCTATGGGAAATTCTAGGATTTTTATTTTTTGTTCTTCTGTTGCGCATATGATGTACCACAGATTTTCCTATAAAAGCTATCCAACAGAGCTGAGCAGACCGAGTACTTAGTGAAGTGGTGAAAGCTTCCTCGAATTGAAGCAAGTTTGGAGCATAAAGATGCCCTATGACATGAAGAAGCAACCACCAAAGCCTACCAGTAGGCGTCAATGAAGGTGTCGATAGTTTAAGTAAGGAAGAATATCACGAATGGTTATCATGCACCCATAACAACTTCGTTCAACAAATCATTCGTCAGTTTTGCAGACTTATACAGATGCTTGGTAGTATATTTTGCCTTGGTTTTGTATGTTTTTTCTTGTAAAAATGTAAGCTCGAATAGGTTATAGTGCTATAGTGTGATTGCTCACCGTGCCAAGCAAAACTGCCCCAAAATGGCTCTATTTTCGTATACCATAATATTTTTTCTGTATATTGCAGTAGAATGTGAAATGTCAGCCATCTCAGCACCCTAAAATCCCTCGAGTGGCACGGGGGAGGATAGGGATTTGGGGTAGTGTCGAGCATTGAATACTCTTTATAAGTTCGTACGTTAACTTGATAGGAACTTGCCTTTTTACTCGACACCTAGTGAGCAGTTGTTTACAAACTTGCAACTATTCATTCAACCTTCTAACTTTCTTGTTTTCTCCTTCCTTTCTTTTCTCTCTTATACTCAAGATGCTCACTGAATTGCTTGTAAAGCTTCCCTCTTCATGAGACATCGGGACTTGTCCACCGCTTATTTTCAAACTAATCAACTTGTTGTTTTATAGGTCCTTCGGGACCTGCACGAGATTGTAACTAGGCTGACTCTTTACGAACGCATGTATGCAAAGGTGCCTCATGGCTTAGGCAATCCCAATTAAGTCTAAGAAGTTGGCGCAATGGTGCTTCATGACTTAAGCAACTATAGTTAAACCCGTGACAATTATCGCAAGGGTGCTTTATGACTTATGCAATTCCAACTAAGTTCATGATAGTTTGGGGACTATAGCGTAGTGGCCTAGTACATCCATAGTCAATGAGTTGAGTGAATTATTATTGCTAGTTATAGGTGCCCTGCAAGTCAATTACGTGAGTGAAGGTAAGTGTGACATACTATACAGTCTTTTTTATTGCTATTATTATTATTATTGTTGTTGTTGTCGTTGTTGTTGTTGTTATTGTTGTTGTTATGGTATTTTCTCATTTTATATTGTTTGATTGATATATTGTGATGTCCATAGATCTATGTAATAAAAATTGGACCATGATGAGATTATGATAATGAGACCAATTCGCCTATAAACACAAATCCTAAAATATTTCCAGTCATAAGTTACTCGAGAGGGATATCAAGTTAACTTGATAGACTAATGTACTATATACTCATCCATGTGATAAAGGTAGTTAGTCTCATAGCTGCTTGTGTGAGGACTATTAGGGATATAGTGCGGGTACTCATTCAAGAATGAGTTCATTGAATAATCCGTTCACGGAATGCTTGATGGTTAATGATATATCATTGTCTGATAGGTATAACTCATGACCAATATTAAGCTTAGAGAGTTACACACATATAGTTGATGACACGACGAATAGAGGATTGGATATGTGATATATAATAAGCCCCTATTTTATTAGATTTGTTGGGTGAGACCCAATAAGAGCTTAGAGTGGATAATTAGATAGAGATCCAATTTCTATTAAACCAAGAATAATTGGATGAAAATCCAATATCCAATATGCTAGGGAAATTGGATGGAGATTCAATACTCAATATATAAGATCCATTAGGGTTAGCAACAGAAGCTCTTTATAAAAGAGGATATGGGACTAAAAGGGTTATAAGGCTAGACCCTTAGCCACCACCTCCCTAATTACTCTCTTACTTCTTTCTCAACCGATTGCCTCCTCTCTAGTGCAAGAAGATAATAAGAAGATTGCCCTTTGCTATGTTGGTGTTGGTGTTAGTCATAGGTGCCCTGTAAGCCAATCAATTATTATTATTAATTGATATTTTTTTACTTTATATTGTATATTGGATATATTGTAGTATATATAGATCTGTGCAATGGGAATTGAATCGTGATGAGATCACGATAATGAGACTAATTCACCTTTAAACATAGACCCTAAATAATCTCGATTGTATGTTACTCAAGAAGGACATCGAGATAACCAGACAGACTGGTTAATATATACCAATTAGTATGATAAAGGTAGTTGGTCTCATAGCTGCTCGTGTGGGGACACTAGGGATATAGTATAAGTGTTTATTAGAGAATGAGTTCACTGATTGATCCGCTC
The DNA here is from genome assembly GCF_036884655.1 of Musa acuminata AAA Group. Classification (NCBI taxonomy): domain Eukaryota; kingdom Viridiplantae; phylum Streptophyta; class Magnoliopsida; order Zingiberales; family Musaceae; genus Musa; species Musa acuminata. Next base: position 17,441,801 of record NC_088347.1, on the reverse strand, counting down.
ACGAAATGTTAGATGGTTGATGATACCTCATTGTCAAACAACAATCTCATGGTCCTAGTTGTGTGTCTAGTCCTTAGACTTAAGATACCAAGGATGTCCTATATGAGTACTCCACTCTTTGATATTGGACTTATAGGTTTGGAAGTTTCAGATCTAACATAATCAGTCATCGAGAGTGATAGTCAACCTTATGAGGGTAATTAAGTATTGATAAAAGATCATCTACTCTTAGTGTCATGAGAAGAATATCCTATATGTTCTTGCTTAAGCAAATCCCTAGCCAAGGTCATTTGGATTGAGAGAGAAAGAGTTCTCTAAGAGAATCCAATTAGAGCGAGACTCGAATAAATTCCATATGGGCTTGACAGCACTATGCCCAGTATACAATCTTTGGGATATTAGATAAATGAGGAATTATAGATACACAGTAACTGAGGACAGGTAGGTCCAATGGATTGGATTCTCCTGTATCGTTCAGGGACTACGACATAGTGGCCTAGTACGTCCGTAGTCGATAAGTCGAGTAAATTATTATAAAGATGATAAATCACTGAGTTAGAAGAAATTCTAATAGGTATGGCTCATGACCAACTTGATATTGGGCCTAGAGGGCCACGTACATATGGTAGGTATTGCGACGAGTAGAGGTTCGAATATGAGATGTATATTGGAGCCCCTATCTTATTAGATATCCAATAAGCCCCTGAATTATTGGATCTTATAAGTAAGATTCAATAAGAGCTAATAAAAGATTAATGGATAGAGATCCACTAATACAAGAGGCTTGGGTAATTGAACAGAGATCTAGTACCTAATAGGGTAGGATCCATTATGGTTAAGTGGTAGGAACCTCTATAAATAGGGGGGGCCAAAAGTGGCATAGGTTAGTTATCTCTTGGTTGCCCCCTCCTATTCTACTCCCTCTCCTCTCGTCCTTAATCAACAACACCGGTTGAGAGCATGTTGATAGTAAGAAAGGTCAGCCCTGTTAAAACTCGTATTTTGATGATGAAACTACTTGATATATGTTTATGATTTAAACTGTGTTTTGAGTGACGCAGGGTGCTTCGATCAGGATGAGACAATTAAAGTAGGAACATCATGTTGTGCTGGAGGAACATGTCAGAAGATTGGACGTCGGGCCGATGGATCGATTGACGTATCGACAGAAGGCTTCGGGTCGTGGACTCGGGCATCGGGCCAAGAAGAGCGGGTATTGTGCCAAGGATATTGGAGTTGCGGAGTCAACTGGCCAATTGGGCAATAGGCTGCAGGAAAGGACGATGCGCCGAAGAATCGGACGAAGCGTCGAGGGACCAATGACATGCCGGACAACTTGGTTAATTGCTTAGGACTAATTGTCTCGATCAAAGTTTTTGTTTTGAGTGTGCAGGATTAACTACGATGGAAGAAAGACATGCAGCAGGAGTTGCGTTGGAGTCATGACAATGATCACGTTGGGAGTTCGAGAGCTCGACGGAAGTTCGGACAGTCGTCAGAGGTTCTGCGGGAACAAATCCGAGAAGTCCAAAAGCTTGCCAAAGGAGCTCGTCGGAACTTGCCAAGTGGATCGTCGCAGTCCAGGAGTTTGCCGGAAGTCCGCAGGAGCATCACCGAGGGTTCATCGGATGATCGACGGAAGTTCGCCGGAAACTCGCCGGAAGAAGCGAGTGACGCACCGAAGCAAGCTGCAGAATATGTCTTAGGAAATAATCATAGTTAGCACTTTGATTAAGTTAGAAATGGGAGGTGATCCCATTACCTTAATCCTGGGGCAATTGGGCCCCTGAAGAACTCAAATTGGGTCGAATGGTTCAACCCATTCGGACCCAGGTTGCTGTGGGAGGTGCAACCGCCCATGCAGGGAGGTAGCACCGCCCAGGCTATGTCTCCCAGCGAGACTGGGCGGTGCAACCGCCCCAACCAAGAGGTGCAATCGCCTAGGGCTCAGTCTCCGAGCAAGACTGGGCGGTGCAACCTCCTCTGTCAGGAGGTAGCACCGCCAGAGCTCAAGTTTCGAGCTCTGCCAGGCGGTGCAACCTCTCCAGTCAGGCGATGCAACCGCCTGAGCTCGGTCTTCGAGCTCTGGCAGAGAGGTGCAATCGCCCCTGACAGAGGTGGCACCGCCCAGAGGCTTAGTCTTCGAGCTCTGCCAAGCGGTGCAACCGCCCTAGTCAGGAGGTGCAACCGCCTGATCCCGGAATTCCGGGAATTGACAGAATTGAGCTCCAAATTTGAACTGGGTTGGGGCCTATAAATCCCCACCCATTCAGCACTGAAAGCACAGAACTCACACTCGAAATCTTGCTGTCTTTCTGTGTTTCTTAGAGCTCAAAACTGCTAGTTCTCCTCTTTCTATTCTTCAAGTTTGAGTTGTAAAGAGAGGAGAGAAAACTTCTATAAGGGTTGTCTCCTAAGCCCGTCAAAAGGAGTGAAACTGTAAAAGGACAGTTGGCCTTCGCCTATTGAATGAAGGTCTCTAGTTGACGTCGGTGACCTCGTCGGTGGAGGAAGCCAAAAGTGGAGTAGGTCAAGACTGACTGAACCACTCTAAATCTCTGGTTTGCTTTTATTTTGAGCACTTTATCATTACTGCAAACCTCCTACATAGCTACTGCACTCTGCGCTTTTACGAACAAGTTTCTAAGTTTTGATCTTTCCGAATATGCATTCAGACGTAAATCGGTGTTTCGTACGATCTTTACATTGCAGTTTACATTTACGTTTTGATTCTATTTATAACTACAAACTGTCTTCTGCGCTTTTACGAACGAGTTTCTTTGCAGTTTACGTTTACGTTTTGATTCCATTTATAACTGCAAACTGCGCTTAGACGCAATCTGCGCTTAGACGCAAACTACGCTTAGACGCAATCTGAGCTTAGACGCAAACTGCGCTTAGATGCAAACTGCGCTTAGACGCAATCTGCATTTAGACGCAAACTGCATTTAGACGCAAACTGCGTAAACTGCGCTTAGACGCAAACTGCATTTAGACGTAAACTGCGCTTAGACGCAAACTGTGTTTAGACGTAAACTGCACTTAATCATAAGTAATCTTAGAATCGGCTTTTGCATCAAAATAGTTTTTATCGAACGAACGCAGCTTTCATTTTTAATCACTAAAAGATTTCCGTTGCACTAATTCACCCCCCCCTCTTAGTGCTCTCGATCCTAACAAGCCCCTTCTTAATCATAGGGTGCCCATGGAGAGGAAGATCGTGCAGCAATTTGAAGAGCATCTCGACTACATCTACCATGTGGATCATAACTAAAGAAAAGGTAGTTGACTGCCTTCATCCACTCCTATAGATATGAGATATTTTTAGGGATGTACGATCTCCCTTGATACACGTGGTTTTCATGTTTTACGCACCAATCTTTGCACGTCGACAATATATTTTTTCTAGGAAATCTATGATTTTTGTTTTCTATTCTTATGCTATACATGTGATGCTCTGATCAGATTTCCTAATAGTGGTATCAAAGCTAGATTGATTTGTGTGACGATTGGTTTTTAAACTGCGTGTGTTGATGAATTATGTAGAATAGTTTTATACATGATTGCTATGATTTTTGTCATATCTTTTAGATTTGGAGAGCACCATTTTTCTCTATTAAAAAGTGTTTTAGAGAGGCATTTTGACATCAAAATTGTTGACACAAAAGAGGGAGAAAGGGTAGTAAGTTTTGCTACCCTATAGGTCAGCCAAAGGCTACTTGTAGCCTTGTCGAGAGCCCTAGAAGAGGTTCTCGGCTTGGCTATCTATAACAAACTAAGAGCAACCATGTTGCTCTCGGCCATGGCAAAGAAACCCCATGTAGCTAGGAGTCCTAGCTACATGGGGAACCCGTAGTGGCTAGGAAACACCGCCTAGGAGACCCTACGACCAAGGATTCCTAGTCGCATGGAGCAAGCTAACGACCAAGGCTTCTTAGCTGCAGAAGGGTCCTTAGGGGCTAGGGATTCCTGGTCACCCAAGGCTATCCTGTGGCTAGGGATTCTTGGCTGTAAGGGTAACCTTGGCAACTAGGATTTCCTAGCCGCATGGGGCTCCCTAGGGTAGGGTACCACAAAAATTCTATCAAATTATTAATTAAATAATTTAATTAATTATTATTATTTCTTAGTAGTTCTACGTGATGATGTATACATGTGATGTATGATATGGACGGATGATCATGGACCATATGATATGATGTATGTGTGTATATGATGTAATTATTATTATTATTGAGGCCCATGAGCCTCCATTTTTCTCATTTATTATCGGGCATACATGCTTGTGATTATGTTATAATCGTACGAGAAGATGCGACGAGAGCGTAGATGTGATAATATGACCCACAAGGCCAAGACAGACGATCGTGATATATCGAGATGCAATGAGATGCCAATAAAACCGATGAGGACGAGATGGATGATTACAGAGCATGGAGATGCACCGATGCATAGATTATGATGTGAGTGATTGGGCCCATTGGCCCGGGCTTCATATTAGGTTGTAGTCTATGATCATTTGGTGTGTTTGCTCATGTGATGTATATATATATATATATATATATATATATATATATATATATATATATATATATATATATATATATATATATATATATATATATATATATATATATATATATATATATATATATATATGATGTAGATATTATAGTCATAGGTGCCTTGTAAGCTACTCACATGAGTGATGACACGAGTGATACACTATGCACTCTTTTTTCTTATTATTTATTTAATATTTTTCTCACTTTATATTGCCCGTTGTATATATTATGATGTCCATAAATTTGTGCAATGAAAATTAAATCATGATGAGATCACAATAATAAGATCGATTTATCTTTATTAAACACATACTCTAAATAATTCGATCATAGGTTACTCGAGAGGAATATCGAGATAATCGGATAGACTGGTGTACTACTGTATACCCATCCATATGATAGAAGCAACTAGTCTTATAGTTGTTCGTGTGGGGACACTATGGATACCGTGTAGATGCTCATTGGAGAATGAGTTGTCAGACAATAATTTTATTATCCTAGTGGTATATCTAATCCTTAAACTTGAGACACTAAGGATCTATCCCATATCCCATGAGGTTCTATCAATTTTTTTTTAATATTTTTCCTCTGGTCTCTTGCTCGTAGACTTCTCCCATTAAAATGACGAAATCTAGGGTAACGGAGGTTGTGGTGGAGATGGAGGTGGAGGTGGAGAGGGTGATGGGGAATTGCACCGAGTGGAGATTGGGCGAGACTAAAGGCAAAACAGTAAAGATGATTCAGAAAGGATGTTTTATGGGGATGAAACAAAAATGACCTATGTGAGAAATAATAAAATTTAAGATTTTTTTAAAATTTGATCAAAAAGTAAGAGCAAATGAAATAATTCAAGCATTTTCACATGTTCATGGGCCCCGCTGTTTTTGTTGTCTAGCGGATTAAGCCCAAATACAGCCCATTAAGCACTCGTAAATCTCCGATTACTTGCGAAACCGAGCGAGATCATATGCTTCGTGTCTGCCGTTAGATGAAGATCTAACGGTCAGAAGCAATGAGACGGCACTTGACGATCAGTATTCTTAACGCTGCCGACTCCGCTGCTCTCTCGATCGGTGCCGAGAGCTGTGTGTTAGGGTTTGCGCGGCGTCCTTTCTCACCGCCGCCGTAGTCGATCCTCACAAAGGTGCGATCTCTTTGACTTCTCGTCTTTTCCTCTCCGCTTCTCTTCTTTGATTCTAGGAATAGATGCACTACCAATATATTTCTTTCGTAGATCTGGGACGACTCCGCCAGTTTGATTATCTCTGTTTTGGTCTATTGTTCTTTCGCTAGAGAGCTCATCATTGAATCTCATTGAAGACGCACTTTGCTTTGCTTGAAAATTTCAAGTTTTATCATTGCAAGTTGCAGTAAAGTTGAGAGAATCGCCATCGTTCTTTGTTTAAGTAATACTCACGTCTTACTGAACCTAGCAATCATAATGGGGAACATTGTGTTAGGCATACAAGCCATTATCCACTCGATTGTTTCCTACTTGTTGTTGTATCCATCTTCTGTGTTACCAAGATAGTTAAATAACGTATTAGTATGATAAATATTTTGAATTGGATTAATAGAAATCCCAAAAAACGTAAGCTGTTGGTATAGGACTAATCCATATTAAATTCTACCATTCCCTCTAACGTGAAACTGAACCAAGTGATCGGGAGAAATATTTTACAAAAAATATTAATTAAATATCAAACAAATTAAAGAGAGAAATATAGAATTTGAACTCTCAATCTGTTCGGATATCATGATAATTATTATTTTTTGGGTTATCACAAACCCCAAGTGTAATAATTTTTCTTAGGTTGTCGCAAATCCAAAAGCTTAAGTTGTTAGGAACTGATCTAATCTATATTAATTTCTAATATAGAATGATATGATATTTTGTTTCTTTTATTATTTTCTCTACCTCAAGGTTCAGTGTTTATCGAGTGGATATTACTTCTTACTACTCCAAGGATGCTAAGTCTGAGGAATTCACCTTTATTTGAATTTGATTATCTCATTGTTAATTATTAGCTAATGATAATAGTGATGATCTATTATGGGCAAATACATCTGTACTAAAATTTTTCCCGCTGATGTTAGTACTCTAACCATGATCATCAGGCATATGTTTAATGTATATTATTTATTGCCTAATATGAGTGGACATTTCTGGAAGGCTGTCTAAAAAATGGTGAGAGTCAGTGTCTTGAATGATGCTTTGAAGAGCATGTATAATGCTGAGAAGCGTGGGAAGCGGCAGGTCATGATAAGACCATCATCAAAAGTGATAATCAAGTTTCTACTTGTTATGCAGAAGCATGGTTAGTCCTGCAATTTTATTTTGCTTTTGTGGCATTGAAGTATTACATTTTGATGATAACTACAAATTCTGTAGGCTACATCGGGGAGTTTGAATACGTAGATGACCACCGAGCTGGTAAGATAGTGGTAGAACTGAATGGGAGGCTGAACAAATGTGGTGTTATTAGTCCTCGCTTTGATGTGGGTGTTAAAGAAATTGAGCCGTGGACTGCCAGGCTACTTCCATCTCGTCAGGTATGTTGCTTTTACTTCTTTGTAATTAACACTGTAATCCTTGCTTATAGGATTTGAAATTACTATGGTGTTCTTGTACCTGGCCAAAGTAAAATTTGCTGTAATTTTTTGCTCTCGAAGCTTGTGGTAATAATTGTTTGTTATGTTAAATGGACAGTTTGGTTACATTGTTTTGACTACCTCTGCCGGTATCATGGATCATGAAGAAGCCAGGAGGAAGAATGTAGGTGGTAAAGTACTTGGATTCTTTTACTAGACCAGATGATCTATCTCTATTGGAGGATTGAGAGTTGCCGTGCCGTGGTTCTGTCGGAATTTTTGAAGTGGATAATTGGAGCATTTTTGCTATCCTTTTTTATATGATTTGTATTAGACTTAAAATCAACTAGAGATGTTTTTATTTGAAGTTCTGTTCCTTATGATTACTCTGGATTCGTGAAATCTATTCTAGTTTTTGTCTGTCAAAACACGAATGTTGAATTGTGTGTTGTTTGATAATGCAGTCTAGTCATCCATGTACTATGTGATACAGAAAACATTGGATGACTGATCGAAATGGCCGGAAAACAATACCCAAACTTGGGCTTAAATTTGACTGTGGAAGTATACTTTTTCTTTCTAAGTTGAACTCGGATGAATCCAATCATCGCCGATGACACGCTATCTAATTTGTCATGTGTTTGAACCAATCAATGCAACAGGGAATGGAAAATACTACCGAGGAGGAACATTTCCCAATTAGAAGCATTCAAAATCGATTGAAAGCTCAATCCGCGGCATTTGATATTTCAACATTTTGACCTCCGCCTTTAACAGGTACATTGTCAGCGCCTGGGAAGGAGTCAAGTCAGGTCGGCTATTCATGTGGTCTCCCTTCGGTGATAGGATCCGGAATGACCAAAATCCAACAGGGAAAGCATCCGATAAAGAAGAGCCCGTTCCAACCATTCGATATTTATAATATAATATGTATCATCGTTTTGGATCCTCAAGATCCGAATCCGACCCGATATTTATCCTACCAATATGACATTATAAATCCTTTGCCATGCGCAATTCTAACGAATAATTGAAAATATTCCCGTACCCGTCTCAGGTTACGCGCTGCCGCACCTTCTATGTGTTTGGACACGGTCGTGGGTATGGTCGTTGGGGCCCCACGTTTCTCCGAGAAAGAAAAACGAAAAAGATAAATAACGTGGTGTGTTGGTCACTCGCTACTATTTCCTCCTCTCTCTCCGATCTCGACGGCCGAACCCACGGCCACAGAGAGAGATCCCTCTTCGCCTCCAAATCTGCCCTTTTCGATCTCTCCATCTCGTGAGACCTCAGAGCCTTCTTCTTCCTCTTCCAATCGAGGAACCTCGTGAGCTCTTCTCCTCTTTCTGCCCTCTCGTTTTCTCTTTTCCTATCTTTGCTTCCCATTTGGTTTCGTGGATCTCTATTTGTCTTGATCGGTTGCATTTTGATCCATTTACTCAGGGAGGAAGGGAGGGAGGGGATCCTTGGCCGTGGCGTAGGATTAAGGAATCAAGATCGCAATGGCTGCTCCACCTGCTAGGGCACGGGCTGATTACGATTACCTCATCAAGCTTCTCCTGATCGGCGACAGCGGTAGGGTTCTCTCCATCTCTCATTCCGATGCATGTGGTAATGAGATTTTAGGCCTTTTTTTGCTTTCCCCGTTTTGATGTGATTCCTTTATCGCAATTTTGATTTGTGGAATGTTGGATTGGTGTTCCGGTATGGCTGGGATGGATCGGCATGAAATCGTGGATTTTGGAAGATCTAAGAGTGGTTTACAGATTGATATCTGTTTGAGACAAACATTTCTTTTACCTGGGGATCCCGTTTGGCTGTGTTGCGCACAATAGGGGTGCTAGATCTAGTTAGATCTTATACTTTTGGACGGGGCACTGGGTTTCTTGTGGCATGACATCCGAAACCAACCATTTGATGCTTCATCCAGCGTTCCAATGTGTTCACTTTTGTCTTGTTATTTCTTTAGGAAAAAAATCTCTTTTTTTGCCTTTTCTTTCTCTGGAAGGATGCTTTGTCATCATGATCATTGTCTAGCTGGCACACTCTTTTATGTGATCCAGGTTAAGCTGACAGGAAAGGGGATTAAGTTGATCTATCTATATTTGCATGTGACTTGTATGTTATCGAGCATACTGAAAGGTTATGTCAACACACCTGGAGTAGTTTCTCATCTCTGGTACCTTGTAACCATGGATGTTATGTTTTTTGTGCTCCTAAGCTTGGAATTCGATGAGTTCTCTGATCCACTAGATTACAGATAACTTTTCGTTGGAGCCATGAGAATCTTTTCATTTCTTGGTTGGTAAGGATATGCTCAATATGTTGGTACGGTACTAGGACCTTGAATGATTGAGACTTGGGTGCTCATGAAAGATGCATGGGGTAATGATGGAAATTTGGGTGCTCATAAACGATGTATGGGGGGCTGTGTCTGGAACCTTTTATAAGCCATATGCTGATTGATGAGACTTGACAGATACTTTATACTACTGCTGTATCCTTCATTTTAATTACTTAAAGAGAGTAAATTTGGATCCAAAATGGTAAATTTTTTAAAGACATTGTGTAATGGGTTAAAGATGAGAGTTAACCATGGTCTCTGTTGTTACAATCTTTCTCTTGTTTAAAAGATTATATACTTGTGAAATGCATGGAATCTGCTCTAAACACTATGTTATGTTATTAAGTATGCTGCTTGCCATGCAAAATTTTATATGCCTCTAAGGGATGGAACTAGGAGAAATATGTAAAATTTATACAATTTAAGCAGCAAAATTTTGAAGCCTCCTTAAGTAGATGCTTTGAACATAGTTGGATCTATTTTTTTCAACATAGAGAGACGATTGATAAAGGTATTGCTTCTGTAGTTAAAATATGATGGTTAAAGGGGAGATTGTATTCTAAAGTATTTTGTGATATTTGAGTACTTATTAATTTAAAGGAAAATTCTATCAGGCAGTTATAAAGCTGCATAGTCCAGAATGTTGGATATTTTGGAAATAATTTATTTAAAAAATTAAGATTGCAGAGTTAAGAAGATGTGATGCATGTGTAAATTTACAAAGATGGAGCCAGAAATGCTTACTCCTATGAAGAATTAGGAATAATACTTATCATGATTGCAATGAGGTATAATTGTTTCTGGAAGTTTCGGTATGCCCAACGGAGACTTAAAATGTGTCCTTGTGGTGAATTTAGTTAATACACATTGTTGGTGTTGAGAGAGGTAATGGATTCGATGAGCCTTAAATTTAGTAAGTTATGTTGTAATTTTTTAGGGATCAATTGTACTTGTCTGATGTTAACCAAAACCAACATGAACATTAGCTTCTTGCTTGTCCATCTGGTTGTTTAATGGCAGGCACTAATGCTATATCACCATTAAAGCTGTGCCTGGATAAGTGCCTGCAGATAGGAAGCTCGGGTCATTTGTTTATGCAACTGAAGATATATGTTTGGGTTCAAGTGGACAACAAAGACTTCTCTCGGCATATAAGCTTAGAGTTGTAGCGATTGGCACTTCTAATATGATAAGATTTTCAAAATATCTCTTCCTTTTACAAGAACTTTTATGAATGGCGCTGAGAAATATAAAGAAAATTATGTTTGATTTTTTCTGATGTTTACGAGGTTTCCATGCTTTGGTATCAACATTCTTCTATAGGTGTCGGTAAGAGTTGCCTCCTTTTGCGGTTTTCTGATGGTTCCTTCACTACAAGCTTCATTACTACCATCGGGTGAGTTATGTTTCAAGCACCGACAGTTACCTTTTTCTCTCCTTTTGAACTTCTCATCCTGTTGTTATTGCCCAATATCCACAACTTTGTAGTTCTGATTGCAATATCCTTGTCTTTACACAGTATTGATTTTAAGATAAGGACAATTGAGCTAGATGGCAAGCGGATTAAACTGCAAATTTGGGATACGGCTGGTCAGGAGCGCTTTCGAACTATAACAACTGGTAGTTTCTTTTTTCCTCTTTATGCAATTGGTATTTTTACAGGGTGAATCTTGATATAGGTTGGCTTTTCCAGAAGCTTTGCTGATCTAACAAATCCTATTTTCTTTTGTTGCAGCTTACTATCGAGGTGCCATGGGTATCTTGCTTGTTTATGATGTCACTGATGAGTCATCTTTTAACAGTAATCACTTTTTACACTTTTGTTTTTATAGCTTAGTGTTTACATTTTTGCCTTGTGAGTTCCATGGTGCATGGTTTTTATGACATACAGACATAAGGAATTGGATTCGCAACATCGAACAACATGCATCTGATAATGTCAACAAGATTCTTGTGGGCAACAAGGCTGACATGGATGAGAGCAAAAGAGTATGTTCCCATTGTCCATTTTAGCTGGTTTCTTTACTTTTTTCCCTCGGTTTGTCTTTTCTCTTCTGCTAACATGGTGTTTAAACTGTGATAATACAGGCTGTGCCAACTGCAAAGGGACAAGCACTTGCTGATGAGTATGGAATTAAGTTCTTTGAAACTGTAAGTATTAAAGTGTTGGGTATCTTTTTACTTTTATAATTTCATGGTAATTCATACTTTATAATAACTTTGTTCTAATGCTGCAGAGTGCAAAGACAAATCTAAATGTGGAACAGGTCTTCTTTTCGATAGCTAGAGATATCAAGCAAAGACTTGCAGAAACCGATAACAAACCTGAGGTAGAAAGATTTTCTTTTGATGTTAAAATAGCAGAGTACCCTCATCATAGAGCTTAATTAGTTGTTTGGCTGCAGGATCGGACAATCAAGATTAACAAACCAGATCAGGCAGCTGCTGAGGGTACTGCAGCATCAAGATCAGCATGCTGTGGATCTTGAGAGAATGATGGGGGTTGTGTGGGATGGTTTGGGTGTAGTAGTCGTAACTAATTTGCTTGTCATAGGTAGTGATGCTATGATTATAATGGAGACACGGCGCGTGCTTGTGATTTTAATCCTTATAATTTTCGCTGACATTGGGTCTTAGACGGGTGAACTAATCCGACAATTCTTTCTCGCTTTGGGATTGCGAACTTGCGATTCCTATTCTATTGTCTTTTTGAAATCAGTGTTGGATTGAATGCTTTACCATCTTTCTGTCACATCAACGTGCCAGATTTTGTCTTCCTTTATGTATATATTGGATCTCTCATGGTTTAGATATATTATATATATATATATATATATATATATATATATATAGCTTGCTATAATGGAGATTTCTAAATGTTATTCGGTTGTTGCTTTAGATGTTGTGTTGTGATTCATTGACTATCATCATTATTTTTGGATGTAGATACATTTCCTTTCATTTCTTTCCATCCAAGTGTTGGCTCCATCATATATTGGTAAACTACATGGACAGTTGAATACAGTTGATTGATTGTCGTTTTTCTAGTCGGTTGACCATATGGACATTTTCTTAAGACAGTTGCATAGTGGTGATTGAGTTGACTTTTGCTACCACATGGAGATCAAATTTGTTTCCATCAAAATTGGTTTTAAGTTGATCTTTGTATATAATCCACATTTGGGTAAATAAAAAGTGTGCCTCTTCGTCATTATGCCCTTTTGAATGAACACCACATGTAATCGACTACTTTGTGTTCCCTTTACTTGCGGGGAAACATTGTTGTTATTTATTCACTAATTTTATTAAATACAAGACGAAGAGAACTTATTATTTATTTATTGTAGATATAAGACTTGAGGCTGCAAAAAACAAGGCACAGTAGAAGACAGAGACCATAGTGGAATACAAGATCCAAAGAAAACAAGAATAATCCTCAAAGGAAATAACAAAGATCATAAAATATCTTTTTCTCAAAGGAAAAAAAATACATGATAATCTTTGAACTAAAATATATTTGCTTTAAAGCGTGTTCTTGAAAATAAGGTGTTTTGTCCTCTGTGAATGATTTTATATGAGTCTTAAATCCAATATTCCAAAATCCTTTTGTATTATATTTGAAAACACATCTTATAGAAAACCAAACAAAAAATAAATAACAAGGAAAGAAAAAAGGACAAATAATCAATATAGAACATCAATGACGTGAATTTTCCCAGTTTTAAAATATTCTTCTCAATGAAACTCTAAAAGAAAATTCAGAATTCACAATCTTTTCCGGATGAGACTCTGAAAAGATTTGTAGTTTCTTAAAGTTATTATTATTATTATTTTTGTCTTCAAGAGGCCTTCCTTCCACAGATCATAAAGATTTACTGATATATGAACATGGGGGTGAGGACTCTGAGAGCCTTCATCCTTATAGCTTCCGGTAGTCATGGACAGCCAGAAAGAACAAATGTTTTTAATGGTAAAAACTATGCCCTACCTCTGTAACTAGTAGTGCTATCTCATGGATCGCAGATAGGATGCCTCCATGTCTCCTGAGGGGTCTAGTGGAAGGAAACTGCAGGATAAATGAGATGAAGGCAGTGGATGCCTCCATATCGTTGAAGGAAACTGCTGGATAAATGAGATGAAGGCAGTGGAAGAGAAGATTAATATTGCCATGGAAGAACGAATCCTTAGCAGGCAGAAACAACCTTCTTGGGTTTTGACTAACCGCGTTAGTAATGTGTTGTCTGCTGAGTTCCTTAAGGTTTTGGGCTTTGATGAGAAGAGCACAGGTATTAATATTATTGGATCCATGCAAACAAGAGAGAAGAAATATTTCCGACGAGATGAGAACTCAAAAAAAAAAACAAAATGTATTAATACCATGGTGTGATTCTGTACATAGTCCTGTGCGTGTGTCCTCTCTCTCTCAAGAATCTGCCCTAACATAAATAGAATGTGAACGTAGTTTGTGCCAAGTGTTTGTTGCATACTAACTAAGTCGCAAATTGAAGAGGAAGAGCAAAAAAGAAGAACCAAGCCTGATCGATCAATGTCCACAACCCACCATTGGAATCTTATCTACGATCTCCAATCCTAAACCAAGCTTAAGATCAGTCTCCAAAGGCGGTAGGTTCAGGTCCAATAGCGTCCCTCTGCGGTCGCCCGGCGGCTTCTCCGTGAGGCCATGCCCGAATCCTTCGGCCGTGGTCCTGTGCCGCCTCATATGACCACCCAAGGCCTGTCCGATGGCGAACTCGAGCCCGCAGATGGAGCACTCGTGGACCCTCGGCTTGGCAGCCCCGCCCTGCGCCTGGCCATGGCCGTCGCCGCCCAGCCTCGGCTTCTTGTGGCTCGCTCGGTGGCCTCCCAGCGCTTGGAAGGATGGGAACTGCCGGTTGCATGTCTTGCACTCGAACACCCGCCCCGAGTGATCTCTCTTTTCCGCCCCGCCACCACTTCCTCCTCCTCCTTGAGATAGAAGCATCAGCACATTGGCCATGTTGACGCTATCGATCTGCTCTCCTCCTCCTCCTCCTCCTCCCAGTCTATATCTCTTCGTGTCCTTGAAGACATCCATGTAGGAAGCTGTTTCCGAGCAAGGAATGAAGCAAATGGATGAGATCAGGAGATACCGGAGGCTGATACTTATAGGTGTTTGATTGGTGATAGGTACGTGAAGCGAGCTGTTTCTTGGTTGCTTAGATAAGCTAGACTTTGGGTAACCTTCTTGACACGTAAATGGCAGCCAGAGATGACGATGATGGGATTGGCTGCTCCGTCTTAGAAAAATTAGTCTGGTCTTCCTGTTCTAGAGACTGACACAGATCCAACCAAGTTCTGTTCTTATCCTCTGCAACAAAACCCAGTAGTGATCAGAACAAGTCAGCAGCAGACCTGCACAGGGATGTTGCTGTGTACATGCCATTATTCCTTCTCGCAAGTCACTCACTGATGAGTGCCAAACAGGTGGGTAGTAGAGGATCAGAAGACACACTAAAAGCTTTGTTGATAAGGTGTGGAGAGCATCACCATCGCCTGGTTTTTCTACATGCTTTCGTGTGACTCCACATCAGTCAGTTGTTCTGGATGAAGCATGACGAGTACACAGTTTTCGTGGTGGAGAATGGAACTGAGCACCTGTCAATTTGGTCAATTCCCATCTGTTCTAGAATGCCGACTAAGTGTCAGCAGAATGCGGCGACCTTTATTAAAGGTTATCACTACTTTAGCTTCATCATGGTTTCGTGCCAACTGCCCAAAAAGACAGCAGTGGGCTTCAAAGATCAGCATGTGTGTGTTCTTCACATTTCATATCTTAGGCTCAATCCGTGCAACGTGACGACATTATTGGTGCTATTATTATTGTTCTTCAAGAAAGAAACATGACAACGATGGCCTCACAGGTTCTGACTTTTAGCTGGAAGACGTAGTCAATGCTGCTGCTTCTTCTTCTTCTTCTTCTTCTTCTTCTTCTTCTTCTTCCATTTCTGGATGGGTTGACTTCGATGTATGATTGACGATCCATTATCTAATACATCCCCCTGCATATTATCGTCATGCCTTCCGTAACGCAGTCTTAAAGAAACAAATCCTCATGCCAGTGAATAATCACCAATTGCTTGAGTGTTTAGCACATCAAGTGCAGCTATTTCCATTTCCAGTTTGGGATATGCTACTCCACGAAGCAACAAGACTTTTGTGGGATGCCATGAATGTGGACATCGGAGGTTGATTCTAGAAGATGGCACAGCTGGAGTAGACACAGCTTCTCTGGCTTGCAGTTAATATGACATGCAGCGTATGTGTGTACTTAGGAATCTATGGACGAAAGCAGGGAGAAGACGCAGCAAGTCAGCAAGAAACTGGTGGGCTGTTAGATTTGCAAGATGTCTAAGCATAGTTATCAAAGATGGTTCTTGATGTATCAAGGCAACATCGATCTACTTGGGAAGTTAAAAGCACTAAATTCAAGGATTTGCTTGCACATGTATACAACAACTATAGTATCATTTCTTGTGGTTTGCTTCAAGTTTCAGTGTTTGCTTTGAGTTGACCAACAAATAAAATTGATGATAGGAGTATTTTCTACACCACTACTGGACTTGTATATTGATTTGTTTTTGGTTTCAGTTGCTATCAGACTATGCGCAGAGTTCAGCAGAAGAGTTCAAACTAAACACCTGCAAATGCTTACCCAACTCAGTGAGGTTGTCTTATGCATTACATGAAAAAGACAGCACCAAACACCATGGAACAAAAGACAAACTGATCTTGCAGGAAGAGTAGCTCAATCTTGATAGCAATCTCAGCAAAGCAACTGAACAAGTTGACTTGTCGAAACGCTAATAAAGAATTATGGAAAGGACAGGTAGTGTGGAGTTAAAGACTTGTCTGATAAAGAATATGCTTATCAGGACATTTGAATGCGAAGATGGAAGTATGGACATAAAGCATCTCCCAAAATCTTGCTTCTGCAGAATCCTTTTGCATGAATAGATTTCTTGAGAGCTTGCAGTTTCTTTTCTTTGCTCTTTCTTTTTGTCTTTTTTGGGCTAATTTTGTTCTTGCACTCAACATCGATGAGACCAGCCAGAAAAAAAAATCATTGAATCAGAAGAAGCGATCAAAATTGTATGAACAAATTACTCACATTCGGCATCAATCAAGTCAAAAAGTGAAAGATAAGGGTTTGCCAGAGAAAAAGTTGAATCTACCACAGAAAGTTTAGGAATGTAATCAAGAGTATTAGACCCACAGTATTTTTTATGGGAGTGTTTATTCCAACTTAAAATCTTCTGTCAGAAATTGCAAGTAATCCATAAACAAGCAATAAATTTGGATTCCACAAACCTTTTGATCCTTTTGTATCACAGTATCACTAGATCAGGTTTTGCCAAGCAATGGTGCTAAAACTGACCTGCCCTGCCAATTGTCAATTGATCTTGTTTTCAGCATTCTCTTTTACAACATCAAGGTCAGTCTGCTTCTAGTTGCTCTACAAATCGGGAATGCAACTCTAGCTCATCCCACAAGTTTCAGTTGGAAGTGGGAGCCAATGCAAACACACAATTAGCCATCAAATCCAATGATAGAATCATTGAGGAAGAAAGAAGTTCAATGTTCATTTCAAGGTGGCAATCTGCCAGACAGATATGCGGACAACTTATCACGAAGCATGACTCCATTATTGTCTGCAATGTTGCAGAGTTGCTGCTTGTAACTCGTGTCGTGCTCGTGGGATGACAGCGCATCATCTCTCACCTCATCTTCCAAGTCTATTACTATGTTGTGCAGCAAGCAGCAGACAAGGATTATTCTTGGCAGTCTGTGCTTATCGGGTCTCCACATCTCCCCACCAATGATCTTCCACATATCTTTCAGTTTTGCCAATGCACTCTGTGCCACCGCCACGGTTGCAGAAAGCCTTTTATTGAACTCAGTTTTGGCATCTGAAAGATCCTTCCCTTGGTAGGGAGTGAGAAGCCATGGAAGAAGAGGGAAACCTGAGTCTCCAATGATGTACTCTCTCACTTGAAAACCTTCAGCCAGCTCCATTTCTTCTCCATCCAGCCTTGTACCCTTTTCGCACATTTTAAAGAAGCCTGAGCTGCGTAACACCGATAACTCATTCATGCTCCCAGGCCACCCAGTGGCTACATCTCGGAACCTCATCTGATGGTCAACAATAGCCTGCAACAACATGCTGTGTTTCTTCTCATGATCAACCCATATAACATTAGAAGTGTCCGCTGAAGATAGGCACATCATAATATGGGTAGTCCCAATGACACCACAACAATTTGGAAACCCTCGGATCTTTTCGAACTTGCACTTAATATCTTCCATCTCTTGAGTGGTCGGCCATTTGAGATGGTGGATGCCCCTCTCTTCCATAGCTTCCACAAAGCGCCAGGTCACCTGGGAGACAGTTGACTGGTTCACCCCGAATGATACTCCAATATTCAAGAGTGACTCACCGGAGCTTAATCTTCTCAGAGCAACAGCAACTTGATCTTCTACAGATAGGATTTTGCCATCTGCAAAAGCTAAATGTGAAGTTTTTGACATCATGTCATCCCTGACCAATGCACATATGTAGTTGAATGTCGTCCTTGATATCTTGAAAACTGACTCAAACTTTCTCGGTTCTTCAGGTAAAGACAAGTGTCCTGAGAGCACCAAGAATGGAAGCACACATGAAGAATGTTTCATGATTTTCACATGAGAATTATATAATACTAAAGCTGCTTCTTATAAATTCATCACAACAGACATGTCCATGCATTGCATTGGAAAGGAACATTATCATGAAATGGGGATGATATATGAAGACCAAGAACAAGATTTAGACAAAAAATGACCTTTAGCAAATTATATTTAACTATTTCCTTGTATTTCTCATACCAAAACTTTCGATCAACTGAAATATTCATGTTTTGTATAGAAATATAAACCTGAATTTTATATCCTTTGACAACTAAAGTTCAAAGGCATTTTTATTAGAGTGAGAGGAGTATCAACAATAAGGAACATAAATGAGGATACTTATCCTTTTTTCACAGTGACGATATATATATATATATATATATATATACACACACACACACACACATACACACACAAACGGTCGGGACTCCCAATTGTCTGATTGCCTGGTTTATTGGAGCATGTCAATTGGATCATGTGTTCAGTAAATCTTATGGACTGAGTAGTTCTGTAGTGCAATTGAAGAAACACAAAAGCTCTACTTCAGTTTAATCCCATATGTTGAATCTGAAATATGAATAAATATATAGATCTTACTTGCTACTGCAGAAGTTCTGCAACGGACACTCCCATCTATGTTGAAATCTATCGTTGAAAGGTAATCTCAATAATTTGGTCATTTATTTCTAGGAACGTTGCCTCTTCAGAGTTGCATAAGTAGCAATGTGTACCTTCTGCAGGATCTGACTCATTCCCCCTTTAGGACGAGCAAGAGTTGCATGCAAATGGTAAATCGCAAATTTCTAGATGGAAGTAAGTTTAATGATAAAGACTCTTACGAGTAGGACATTGACTCTTTATTATTTTCCTTATTGCAGTACAGTTCTTAAAACTTTTATTCTTTAGCAATCTGTTCTAAAAGTAAACTGTAGAGTTGTATGTGCAGATAATAGCTTGAAAACCAAAAAAAAAATGAATTTGACCCTAGTTTCCAGTGATCAAGATTTGTGATTACTATGGGATATGCAGATGCATTAACAGGAGGTTCTGTTCACTGGGAAGGGAAACATATAAAACAAGAAAAATATAGAATGCTTGCTACTTGTACTTATGAAATCAGACAAATTTTGGATGCTTGTAATATCAAAAATTTCATTCGCTTGAAACTTTCAGATAAGTGACACTGCCATATACAGTGTCTGAGGAATCTAATATAGAGTAGTAAGTAATCACTGGAACATAACAATGAGAATTATTTCTGGTAAGTAAAAACTAATTATTTCCTTAATGAAGCTGTACAATGATACTGCATAGGGAATATTTAGAGTTCACCTACAAGACTCACTGCCTACGACCTTCGAAAACAACCAACTGGATCATATGGCTATCAGTCAACTACCAACTACCAATTAAAATGTTTATGACAAATAAACAACCTTACCCCAAAGACAGAAAAAGGGAATCAAGAAAATACAGTTGAGCAATCTTCCAACAAAACAAAATATGCAGCATTTTAGGCAAATTGGAGAAAAAATCCATGTCTAGATCGAAAAAAATGTGAGATCATTCAACTGTTTACTAATTGGTCTCCTGTGGAACTAAATTATTCAATGTATATCTTGCTTATCACATGGATGTTTCTCACCGATAAGCTGGCATGTTTAATTTCCTACTTCAACAACAGCATATGTTGCTGAAAAATTTCATCTTTCCATGATTATCTACAGGTTTAGTCTGCTTCTACAGGTCACCATAGAGATTACTTCTATTGGAAAGACAACCCTTGGCAAATGTGAACACTCAGTATGTCAACTCTTCACTATATTTTAGTTCATCCTAGACAGACCAGGTTAAACACATCAAATATAGACAAAGATATGACATTGAAAAAAAGTAAAAAACTCAATTCTCACCAACCACCTTCATGAAATCCTTTTAGGCTCTAAATGCTTCATGGATGAGGAGCATGGTTTGGGTGGCATCACCTTTCCATAAGAAAAATTTTAGGTTGCTTCGTGTTAGGTTGCTAGTCGCTATAAGATAATACCAACACCTTTTATAGCATCATGAAACATTCTTTAAGAATTCATTTTCCATTTACTCTCCACTTATAAGAGAAAGAGGACCATTAATATGCAACACAAACTCCACAAAGGAGTACAATAAAAAATCCACCAAAAACCAACAGAGCTTTTACGGTAACTGTTCTCCATTAGTATTTTTTTCATTTTTTTCAGAAACAAGGCTTAAATAAGCTGCCCGAACTTCATCTCAATCAGACTGTTGTGAAGAATGCATTGATGTCCGGATGGATGCATCAACTAAATTACCATCATTTTGCTTAATCAAGAATCCACTGCCAAAGTCTTTGTTTGGTGCTCATCAGTCTAACTAGGATGCAATTATTGATCACTAAAGGAAGTCAGAGTTTAGTTACTGGTACTATCTCAATGTTTAGAAGTTTATACAAAAAAATTGATAATATGAAAATATTATGTATTTTCTTGCATTCGAGTGTAATGTTGGCATTGAAAAGAAATGAAAAGTGTGTGGCGATACAGAAAAGACCATGTGGTATGACATAAAACCTTGAAGTATTAATTATTAAACAGACAGCCCGATAGGTTAATTCAAATAATCTTCCTGCTATATTTGAGGGCCTACGATTTCAGTAACGACCATTGCTAATTGTAAACTTCATGTTTCAGGAACTTAGAGGAATGCCACCCCTTGATGCTTGTTGACAGCACAACACACAATAAACACTCCATGATACTCTGACCGTAGCATCCAGTTTGTGACCTCGAGGTACCAGTGTTTGCAAGCCCTTGTCAACTGTCTATTCAAGGACTTTCTTGGTGAATTTATTGAGACCCATACACATTGTTTTCATTGTTATACTTCTAAGTTTAGTTTTTCTTGATATAATGTGGCATGATTGTAAGTTATCAAAAGAGATCATTCACAATTTTTCTTCTTCTTCTTCTTCTTTTTTTCCGTACACTACTCGTTCTTGAACTTTAGACCAAATTTTGTTTGGGTCTCTTTTATCTTCATTTACAGTTACTTGGTCTCATACTTGTAAGGATTTCTCCAAGTCCATAAATATAAGTAACTCCAAACCAAATTCTTCATGATCCACAGATCTGTAAAATTGAGTGACAGTGACAAAGTTCAAAACATTACAATCCAATTTATATTTTGTAGCAACGCAAATAACAAATTAAGATATTCCCAGTTTTTTTATCAGTTAACAATGAACATTCACCTCTAAGATTTGAGATGTCATTTCGAGCATTATCATTTACTACATTAAGATCTCTGGAAATTAAAGCATGAATAACAACACTATAAGGGCATCCCCTATTTGATTGCACCAAACATCATTAAGAGAAGCGAAGTAAAGAGATGAAACCACTATCGATGTGCTTCAACCAATTACAACATGGAATGCTTTGATGCATGATTTATCTTAAGAGTCGTCGACATCACCGAGAAATAAAAGTACAATCTGGTGAACATCCAACATCCCCAATCAAGCTTTGCATACTAGATGATAACCTGTATTAATTCTAACCAAGATGATATCGATGCATAAGTGATGATTATAAGAGAATCGAGATTCTAATTAAGGCCCAAATGCCATTACCAAAAAGCACACAAGAAACCCAATCTAACAAGACATGACTGCCATCGACTGTGATCATACTCCCACTAAACCCACTGATTCCATGAAATAGAAGTGAGCATAAAGATGAAGGAGAGGGGAGAAAGAGAGGAACCCGTAATCCTTCTCGAGAAGTCAACCCACCAGTCTCCACCTTCCTGCCCTGCGGCCGCCGCGTCCTTCGCGGCCCTCTTCCTCCTCCTGAACCCTCGAACAGGCCCCATGTTCACGCCTCCACCACCGAGAACTCGATTCAAGCGGTAAGCCGACAGGGTCCAGAAAAGATCAGCGAACTCCAAAGCGATTGAATTAGGAGGAAGAAGACACGGAGACAGGCAGGTTCTCAATCTCCAGAGGAGAGGAGGTTTATAAAGGAGATCGGTGGGGACAAGATGTGGACGGTGTCGGAGGGTGACCGAGGCAGGCATGCAAGGCTAGTCATAGCGACAGGGGAAGAGAAGAAGGTTAGCAGGAGCGAGAATGTTGCAGTTGGGGAGTCGTGGTGGCGCTGCTGCTGCTGCCGCTGTCTCCATGGCATGCACAAGACAAAGCTTCCATGGGTGATGAGTGGGGTGTCGAACGGATCGAGAGCAGCGAAGCGGCCATCTAATGAGGATTTGTTGTCTCTGGGCGGTGCCGGTGCAGCCACCACATGTGGAGTCTTGGTTGAGTCCGGAGCCTTTGGGCCAAAGCCAAACCACTCCATGCGCTCCTCACACAAAGCCTTACACGATGACTGTAGAAATAATCCATCTGCCAGCGTAAGTTGACGCATCTTATTTTGACTTTTGTTAGATTCTTGTTGGCTCGTGTGCGTGCGTGTGTGTCAGATGACGACTCGCCCTGCTTCCTATTTCGTGTTCGGCGGCAGATGAGCCTCTTGAGCACTGGTAGGCTCGCCTTCTGGCAGCCCAGAATGCCGACGAGGTGTTTGCATAAATGCTTCATAAGGTGGTAGCTCGAGACATGCACGTACAAGGTTGAGGAAGATAGAGAGGAGTGCCTTAATCATCTTGCAACAATAATGGTGCAGGTGGTGAGTGACGAGGACCACATAGGCAACTACAACTATCTTTCTTGATGAACAGAGAAGAATCGAAATCAACATCGACAAAACTGGTGGCTCCTCTCTTTCAAACGACGTCTGCTTCCGAAGAAACTCCAGCTCTATCTTGGACTCTTCTGCCAATGTGGTCCGACGACTTGACTCCTGCAACTGGTTCAATTGAGGAAAAATATGCAAGCACAGTTCGGCTGCATTGCCTACACCATTCTGCCTTACGTTCTCAATGACTAAAAGAAGAAAAGGTTCGACTTGACGATGTGATTTTGGTGGGTTGTTTGTTGTTGTTTGAGTTACCACCAGAGGCTTCACGTCACCAAAAATGTATCGCTTTTGGCTCCCGTAGGATCATCTCAGAAGCCAAAGCGATGGGCTAAGAAGAAAAAGAAGAGACAGGAGCAGGTGAAAAGACGCAAAGAAAAGAAAAAAGAGACATTTCATCAAACAGCTGTAAGCGGCCATTTCATCAAACAGAAATTAAGCCCAGTGTGGCAGCACCAATCTTGGGCCAATCATGCACAAAAGTCCAGCCCAACCACACAGAGAGAGGAGGAGGAAATGCCCCGTTGGTCTTATCAAGACATGAAGGAGAGCTCTCGTGTCCTGGCACTGCAATGCCACCCGATCCTTTCCGGATACTGAAGCCGCACCAGATCTGGGAAAAGGGCAACAAGCTATTCTACCCACTAGTTGTGGAGTCCAACAGAAACACTCAGTATATCTATCCTTTCTTGTGTCTATCTGCAGGATATTGCCATGGATCCAAAGCAGCACTCGATGATGGTGGCCCTGGAAACTAGATATTATCCATCCACTGACCAAGAAGACAAAGTGCAACCCTGCCACGCCCATAACAAGTGGGCAAGACCTTCCTTGTGCTGGTGTTTCCTCAAAGCCATCGATCACATCGGCAACTAAAAGCAAGAAGGCTAAAATGGAGGGATGGAGATAAGAAGCGCAGTGTCTCCATGTTTACAAAGTGTGATGTGCTCCGTTCACGAGGGACCTGTTTGAGGCCGTACCATTTTAGGCTACCAAGTCAACATCGCATCGACAGCCTTCGCGATGACAAACGCGTTGTGTGCATGCATCACCTACATAAAGGAGAGTGATAGAAATGGGTCAGGTCCACCATATCTTACCTTCACTCGGCTCCTTGAATTCTGATATCTAATGGTGGAAAAGCTCCTGTGGATCTTATTTACGGTAAGCTCGAGTTCATCTCAAGAGATGGTGTTGATAGTGATGCCGAAGAACACCATGAATGCTTAAGCTTAGATTGGGATATCTTATAAATAGCACCCCGAAGGAATTGGACAAGCATAAAGGACGAGAATGGTGATGGTGAAAGAAGAGTTGCGAAGGGGACCGTGGACGGAGCAGGAGGACCTGCAACTGGCTTGCTTTGTGGCCTTGCTCGGCGAACGACGTTGGGATTTCATAGCCCAAGCCTCAGGTTGGTGACCATTCGTTAGGTGATGGATTGGAGAGTGGTGACAATTCATTTACTGTGTCTCTTGATGTTGTGGCAGGTCTGAATAGAACAGGAAAGAGCTGCAGGATGAGATGGGTTAATTACCTCCACCCCAGTCTCAAGCGCGGCCGCATGACCACCCAAGAAGAGCACCTCGTTCTCGAGCTCCATTCTCGCTGGGGCAATAGGTTTCTGCTTGAATACTAGAGCTAAAAATCATTTTATAGCCTCTTCCATGTGGATTTATTTTGATGGAGGTTCTCAGGTGGTCTCGGATCGCACGGAAGCTCCCCGGCCGCACTGATAACGAGATCAAGAACTACTGGAGGACTCATATGAGAAAAAGAGCACAGGAAGAGAAGAGAAACTGCTCACCTTCGGCGACGTCTTCCGCACCGCCTGCTGATGATCTCCCCACCCGATCAGAGGTCGCTGCGGAGAGTCAACTTAATGGAAACGGTGACGGTGGTAATGCTGACTCCGTGGATGAGGTGTGGGATGAGATTGCACTAAGCTCTGGGGATCGCAGGGATGAAGCCGGCGGTTATGCATGCACCCCTTTGACTTCCGCCACTCCTGTGTGGGAATGCTGCTCTGGTTCGCTGTGGAAGACGGAAGACGAAGAGCTCGATGGCGTGTCATTTGGTTTCTGAGTACCAGAAGAACAACGGGGAGCCTTGTTCTCGAAGCCTGTTCATGCATGACGTTCGAAGATAGTTGTGGATCCATTGAAGGAGGATGGTATGAACAATGTAGGTGGGGGGCTCGATGTCATAAGTGGTGCGTGTAAAAGGATGTGCCACGGGCTTGCTTCTTTTCTCTTAGGTACACCAAGTGAGGGTATATCTATCGGGAGACACAACAGATATCCATAAACGAAGCGTTCGATCCTCTTGCTTCTGGATGATGGATGGCAGTAATATAGTAGCTTCATATGACATAAAACATGGTTGTCATTATGTAGTTTGGATCATGCATGAATCATTTTGTTGCTCCTTTCTTTTATACTTTGCTATCAATCCGTTGGAACCATTGCAGCTTTCTCCATTCCACTAATCCTGATGGGAAGATGATGGGCATCTTAGATCACTATAGAAAGCTACTGCAGGACTGTGAACGAAGTGGATGGCGATAGGGCGGCTGAAAAGTGCTGATAAGAAGGTGCGGTTCTCTCGACGTGCTTTCGCCCCTCTATTATTCCTAGTGGTGGTATCAGCTACCTCAAAACAGGGAAATCTATGTTGTGATAAGCTTGAATCAAAATGATAATACATCAAATAACACTATCAAGGATCATAATATATCACTTAGGAAAAGGTTTACCTTCTCCGATGTTAATGAAAAGCTTTTCTTTCTTGATCACATTACCTGCTGATGTAAACCAGTGTCCTCCAAATTCAACCTGCGAACACTTGCCAGCATTTTGGTCAGCTTAGACATCGACTGACGACTACAAGAAATGGCATGGCAGCTTACAAAACTGTTATGAGATCGACAATAAAGATGAAAGCATCATATTATGTATGCCACATGAAAATAAAGCTGAACGAGGAAAAATATATATTGTCATACATCTCTCCTCAATATTATATACGATCGCAGCCTTCGTTGTGCTGTGGTTTCATGTTTAACAATGATCCCTAAAGCTGTCTAAAAGAGAACCAGATAGGTTCATATGTTTCCAAGACCGAAGCAGAACACCGATTCGATGGCCTCAAATGTATAATTGCTAGTTTTCGAGTGCTCAACTCCAGATAGTCCATGAAATATACCAATGCATTTGTCCATCCACTACTGAAGACAGTACCATCGGTTTGTCCTCATAAAAAATAATAATAATAAAGGAAATGAGCAGTCCACTTGTGACAGACGGAGGAATGGGTAAGATGTCAATCGATGTCCTTTGCTTGCCACTCATAAGTTGTGCTGTACAACGCATCCAATGCAATTCCATCCAGACTATTCCCACTGGTTCAAAACCACAGAACTTAATCATGCTGGAACAACCCAATACTGCCATAAGATTGTTAATTGAATGTTTGCTACTTCGAATGCAGGTTAGAAAGGTGATTCTACGTTAAAAAAAAAAACCGCTACGGTTACATTGAAAAATTTTAATATCATGATTAAAATCAAATAATAATATATCGAATTTATGATATATATCTTTCGTTATCATCTAGAAAGATCTTTATCTAATCTATATGGATATCGCCCTCGGATCAAAAAATTATAATGATGTCGATCTACAAAGAGAACTAGATTCAACTTCTCCTTTCTCGTATCAATCATAGTGATCCTATGATTGATAGATTAGAAACAAGGGAGGATGAGAGAAAAATTATAATATCTGAGAGGATGAGAGGATAAGAGGATGTCATGTCTCTTTTTTCTTTGAGATCTAATCAAATCGTCGATTGTGATTATTCTATTGGATCATTAGCGGTGACATTAATATCATGTGATGGTTCATCAATGTTATTTTATTATTTATCCTCATTCTCTCAATGATTTGAGGAATAATAATATCTCAAATAGAAAATGATAAAGGAGAATTAACATATATCTCCTCTATGTCAAAATTGATCCTTCGAGATTTTTCACTCACTCTCACTGATTTCATCATTTTTTAAGAATTTTGTATTACTAGATTTTATTATCCTCATACTATGATTAGGGTAATAAAATTTGTATCCCTTAGATTTTTTTAGATGATTAATAAAATATTAAAAGATAGTTCTTAGATCTTTTTTTTTTTCATATAAATTGAAGACTATTTTCTTTATAGGATACCCCAAATATATAGATGTCTCATAGTGTAATTTTTTATAAGTCCATAACTCAAATGAAGTTAATAGAACTGACTTATTAAGAACCTTGTTCAAGATATATATAATTATCCTAATAACTTCACCCCGCATTGACTAAGTATAAAAGAATAGCTCATTATACTCCTAATCATATCCATACGAGTACGATTTTGGCTTTCAACAATACTATTTTACTATGACACACTTGGTAAGATATACTGAGCACAAATATCTTATTTTTCTATTAATCTAGTAAAAGGACCAACTTTTTGATCGGATTTATCATATTTATCATAAAATTCACTATCCTATCAGATTTAATAATTTTAACTTTTCTATCTAATTGTCTCTTGATCTCATTTAGATACATTTCAAGAGTGTTGACGGCCTAAGACTTTTCATGTATTAGTTATATATAGTTATATCTGGATAGATCATATATAAATATGATGAAATACCTTTCTCCATGGAAACATAAAATAAGAATTGGTCACAGATATTAGTATGAATAATCTCAATGGGTTCTTTACTTTTTATGACATTTATTCTTTATATACTTAGTCTGCTTTCCCGTAATGCAATCTATGCAAACATCTAAATCAATGAAGTCTAAATCTTCTGGAATATTATCCTTCACTAATTTTTTAATTTTTTCCTTGGAGATATATTCAAATCGTCTATGCCACAATATAGAAGATCTTTTATTATTGAAATTATATTTGAATCATTGTAGGGTCACTAATGTCTTGTAAACTCAAAATTCAAATTAATTCTATATAAATCATCAGAATTCCAAAATCAACTTTTATTTAATCATGAAATATACTAATTTTATTATTACTAAAAGAAAGATAATATAGAAAATCTTTTATTATTGAAATTATGTTTCAATCCAACATTTGATTGCAGGGTCACAATATCTTGCAAACTTAAAATTCAAATTAATTCTATACAAACTATAATACACAATTCCAAAACCAACTTTTATTGAATCATGAAATATATTGAATTTACTATTACTAAAAGAAAGATAATATCATAGCTCATCGATTCTAGATAGAGAAACTAAATTTCTAGAAATAGTAGGAATATAACATGTGTTAGCAAGAACAATTAGATGACTCGTCTCTAGGCGTAGGTGATAAGTTCCCAATTATATCACTTTCGTTTTAAGAAAATTTCTTATAATGATAAATATTTTATGTTTTTTTTTTATTTTCTAGGTTGAAAGAAATCTATGCATATTATTGGTAATATGAGTTGAAGCACTAGACTCAATCCACCAAGTATTAGAAAGAACATATATAATATTTGATTCGAGATATACAAAAGTCAAGTTTATACCTTTCTTTTCAATCCAAGTCTTGTGTTTAATGCAGTTCTTTTTATATATCATTTCTTGCTATAAAAGAAGCATTTTATTATGACAACTTTATTTTCATTAGTCTGCTTAACATTTCTAAACTCGATAAATTTATTTAATATATGATGCTTCAGCCTTCTTTTCTTATTACTAACTCCTTGAGTAATAATAATATTATTATGAGAACTTTCCTACCTTAATCTTAATTTTTCTTGAGCACACATACTAGTCAGCTCATTTAAGTACTACTTATCCTTATTTATATTATAGTTAATCTTAAATAGGACAAATTGATGAGGAAGAGAATTAAGAATAAACTACATAAAGAAAGACTCATCAATATTCATACTTAATGTTTTAAGTTTCATACTCATGTCATGAGGATGTGATCTTAAATCTAGTTCCTTCATTAATGTGCTAATCAATAACCTATCAGTAGATTCAAATCTATCTTCAATAGCCCTAAAATATTCATGTGCCCTAGATGTAGTTAGTAATGAAATCTTTATGTTATTTGCAATCGTCATTCTTATAAATATTAAATTAAGCATATTAGATCCTTTTCAAACATTTAGTTCATTAATTTATTCTACAGTACGTTCATAAGTCAAGTTTATGGGTCTTTCAATAAGCAATGCTAAGTCAATATCTAATATACCCATTATGAATTACACATGCTTTAACTATTCTGAATAATTTGAACCAGAAAGTACTAAAACACTAGAAGCATGAGAGTGTATGGAAGAAAGTACCACTATAAAATCTAAAATAATATTAATATTTTAAATTTCTAAACTATTTATATCATCATTATTTTACCTTTGGGTGAAATATTAACATATCTAGTATTTATTTAAGATTATCTAAGGAGGATTGATAACATTATTATGGAATAGTATTACTACCCTTTATGTATACAACTTTAAATTGTAAAAGTATCCAAAATAGTATCATCCTATCAATCATATAATTATTTGAAGTAGATTCTCCTTTAAGATTATCTAAATATCTTAAATATGTGTCATTGTGAATATTACTTCCTTATAAGACTAATTATTTAATATAATTTTATAAATTATTAGTCTTTGGTAGCTACAAGACTAATATAGTAATATAAAATATGAATGTCCTACAAATGATAAAATAATTATATAATTTATATATCATAAGTCTACTATCCTAGGTCAATTTGATAGCTACAAGTCAAAACTTAGGGATATAAGTTATTATAAATAATATTCACTAAGTATCTTTGATTATAATTTATGCTGAAACAATTTAATAATAATAAAATAATAATCATGATAATTATTAAATAATAATATGCATAAATAAAAACTTATATGATAATGGTAATCATAATAAAATGCAAATCACGCCTTTATGTGAAAAAATATATAATTTTATAATCTTTAACATGTGAATAACTAAATAAATATCCAAAAATAATAATTAAAGTTTATTTATCACATGTAAAAATATACCATATTAGAAAACTATAAAAAAAGACTATAATTTATATTTTTTATTTCATATAAAATCTTAAATTAGACCAATCAACTTTATTTAATAGGGAAGCCTAGATTTAGGCTAAACATTAGCCCAATTAAGTAAGTTAAAAAATAAAAATTAATCAAAATAAAAAATTTGATTATCTACCGATTTGATCGAAACTAAATTCAATTAGACAATCAAAATATAGTAATGATTAGATTCAATAATAATAAATAAATCATATTAGTTAATTTTAAATTAAAGATATAAATTAAAAATTATCAATTTCTTAGGGGTAAAACTATAATTTTAATTGATAGGATATAAAAAGAATTACAGAGTTTCTAAAGGGTAAAACTATCAAAAGGATGTAAAATATAATTAATAAGATTTATAAGGGTAAAACTATAATTTTTAAAATATAAACCCTAATTTCTACTTCTCGAGGCATGCAACTATCGCTTGTGCGGTCGTCGATTGCATGGCTGCCACAATGCATAGCCAACGCGATGCGTGGTCCATCACCTGTGTGGTCGCCATAATGAATGGCCAATGCGACACGCAACTACCACTTGTGTGGCTATCGTGATGCGCAGTTAATACTACACGTGGTTGCTACTTGCATGGCCGCCTATTGTTATCCCCATGTGCATGCACTACTCGGTGCAATTGCCTACGATAAGGATATGTCGTCGTAGCGATCGCATGTAACAACGTTGTTGTAATCGCTGCAACTAACATCGAGTTAGGTGCTGCACAGCCATGTCGCCACCATAGGCAATGGTGTTGCTATTGTTGGCGTACGTAGTGGCACTGTGCATCTAGCGTAACTATCATAGGATTGGCAATTATTGAAGACCACAACTCTCAATAATACTATCATCAATAGCTTGCTATCGACGATGATCCATTGATCTAATGCAAAGATAGGCAACAAGATGGATTAAATAGAAAGGTAGATTGACAATATACACAGATTATTCAACCATCAGAAATAAAAAATTAATAGATTTAAGGTATTTGATCTCAAAAAACTCGGCTTTAATACCAATCGTAAGTATAAAAAATTATAACATGCTACTGCTATGCATAAAAACTTTAATGCAAGGATTGAAATCAAATAACAATATATCATATTTAAAATATATATATTTCGATGTCATCTAAAACGACTTTATCTGATCTGTAGGGGCATCGTCCTCGGATCCTAAAACCATAGTGATGTCGATCTGCAAGAAGAACTATACTTTTTTTTTCCTCTTTTTTATCCTTCACGGACAATTATGATCAATGGATTATAAACAAGAGACGATGAGAGAAGAATTATAATCTTTAAATAACTGTCATGTATCTACTTATCGTGATCACGTGTTTCTATTTCGTGTTTAGCTTTTATAAGGTCATGTGTATTTATAGGTGAGAACAAAGGATCTATGATAAATAATTTAGATAATTCCTCTCATCAAGATTATCTCATAAGAAATTTTATCATAATTAAAAAAAATTTAATGATAGATAATTATCATCACAATTCAATCAAATATATAATATATGACAATTATTTCATCTCATGTTCTCAATCGGCAATTACTACGTCGTAGGCCAGTAGAAGGAAACTCGATTCGCAGAGATGCTCAATGAGTCGTGCTGTACCAGTAATCACTCTCACATCTGCTTTGAACATTGAGCTGGTTCCAGAAATCCATCTAAATAGCAAACTATGTAGCGTACAAACGTAAAAGCAGGCATCAACCTGCATTTTCTGACTCCGGAGAGATGGAGGACGGCCGTCCTACAGCTTGTAGATTTAAGATCAGCTCTTCGGAGACCAAGCCGGGCCTGTAAGATGGAAAAGAAAGATCAGATGGAACAGGCTGCTCTAAATGCCATCTTGTCGGAGCTAAATCGTTGCAATTACATAATCCAAAAGATGATAAATTACATTGCCAGGTAAGATATTATTGTCAACCACAGACTATATATATATATATATACACAAGTGTCTTCCAACCTCAAGGAGGACGGCAATTCAGATCGCATTGCCTGGTAAGCATATTGGTAATGTGCTCAAACAAATAGCAATGAGCCATCATTTAAAACTAAGAATTAATGTCTCACGAACAGTTCAACCATGTAATACGGTCGACAAAGCCTCCTTGCAAAATTCATAAAATTATCACGCCATTTATCACACACGATCCAAAACACTATTACCCTACATTATTAGAAAATTCAAACCCACCTATCACTACATATCAGATTCCTCTTTCTCTTCAGGTGCAACAATGAAGTGACTCCACTAGTTTTGATGTATATCCTTTGAAATATTATATATATATATATATATATATATATCAAGTGGGTGAAAGAAAATTCAGCAGAAACCACATATCTGAGAATTAAACGACATAATCATGTGTGCATCTGTATCGGAATGGCATGGATGCGAACATGTTAAAGGATACAATTCTGACTGCAGACAACCGAAGGAAATTTCCAGCAGTTAGATTCTGAAAATTCACAGATCTCAAAGCAACTATCCTAAATTTCAGCTGATTAAAGACAAGTGTATTCTTTGATTGTGTTATAGATGTATTATACATCTTAAAATAGAAGCATATACACATACACAAGCATCAAATGCATGCACCAAGATCATATACACATCCTTTGTGTTGTAGCAAACCAAGAGAACAGATGGTATTATGAGCTCAAACAGCCTGAACATTAGAATATACCTTTGCACATAGAGAACAGACTAGAATACCATAAATAAACATAGCATATATGAGAGGAAAAAAAATAATGGACATTCTTTTTGGAACGCATTTCTAATAAATAAATCAAGGACAAATTAAGAGCAGTTTTTAACTCCCTCCAAAGGGATCTCAGAAGTAATATATTCAGGCATTTAATAATAATAATAATAACAATAATAATAATAATAATAATAATAATAATAATAATACTAATAATAATACTAATAATAATAATAATAATAATAATAATAATAATAATAATAAAGGAAGAGGAATCTCACAATAGGGAAATCCTTTCTGGGAATGCCATCTAATAGATGCCAACTTCCAAGATTTGAAGTCTAAAACTTGGGACAAACACTTGTGTTATACATGTAAAGAAGACAAGTAAACTTTTCAACACTTTATGAAACAATCGACTACATGTTAGTATTAGAAGCACAAAGTCTGCTTCAGTGCAATCACACATAAACACTACCTCTTGAAAAGTGATTCTTGAAAATTTCGAAGTTAAAAGGGTTCAGATCCACAAAACACTACCGCTGCAGGAGTTGTCACGTACACAAATTCAACAATACAGTTCCGCTTTATGTGATTATCGATGTAATGATCGACTTGAAGAGAAAATAGCAAAGGAACAGAGATGACAAAATCAACACAAGGACGACAAGGTCAAGCATACCCTTTCAGTGTAACCCTCGAGAACCGCTGCAACAAGAACTACACAAGCTCCTGTGCCACAGGCTAGGGTTGCTCCTGAATAGAGAAAATGATAAGTCATTTATGTCCCAAATATTTGAGGCCAGATAAAGTTGCTCCTACTATTTGTAAATATATTTTCATGACGGGGCTGATTTACTTTGGAATTCAATGCCGATCACCATCTCCGAGCATAGTTTCAACAGTTCAAATATAGGATTTCTTTCTACGAAAACACTGTTGCGCATAGCCGCACCACGCTCCCATGCTCGCATTTTTTAGTGTGACCAAGAGATGACTTGCACAAATTCTATAAAGAATATTAAAAAGTGAATCAGTCTGGAAAAAAGATAAAGGGCAAGTCAGATGCGAAGATATATGGAGTTAAGGTATAGTTAAAGAGGAAACAGATCTGACAATACGAAAGAATCAACAAAATCATAATGAGACATAGACATATGAAATAAACTTCCAACGAAAATAATATTAGTTAAAAATAAATCAAAAGATGGAGTGAAAATAGAGAAGAATTAACTGGAATTAAAACTTGCACTTTGTCTTGATTATTGCAACTAGAGGTTGATAAACTTTTTTTTTAAAAGAAAGTTTATAAAAATCATGATATAAGATATCAAATAAATATAGAGAAAGATTCTATCTAAAGAAAGGTGGGCTAATTACATATTACCCCCTATAGTTACTTATATTTAGTATCTCGATCCTTATATTTTAAAAAGTTACGTTAACATCCATATAATTACGAAAGTGAAACATCTATGTTCATTTATCATAATAATATTAATTTTATTAATAAAAATATAAAAATAAAGAATAAAAAGATAATTTTAATATTCGGTGGAGGACGACGGCATCGACGCCAACGCAGATGCCTAGCCACCTCCGACGATGATAAGGTTCACTTTCACTGCGATGTCTCCACCTCATCAATGCTACCCCATGGCGCTCTGTCTAT
This sequence comes from Musa acuminata AAA Group, assembly GCF_036884655.1. Classification (NCBI taxonomy): domain Eukaryota; kingdom Viridiplantae; phylum Streptophyta; class Magnoliopsida; order Zingiberales; family Musaceae; genus Musa; species Musa acuminata. The sequence goes on along the minus strand of NC_088347.1, from coordinate 17,407,295 downwards.
ATCAAAACTAACGCAGTTGTCGAGCGGTAATTGTGATGATGTCGATGCAAATAGTGGTGGTCGTCGCAACGTCTATGGTGAAGATGGTGGTCGACTCGTCGCTGACCCGTTGGGCAGATCCTAACCTCAACCCGAAGTTGGGGTCATCAAAGCTCATATCGCTCCCTTGTTGTCGCATCAGTTTCGACACCACCTCTCGCTGAGCGGCCCTTTGTTGCTCTGTATCTATGTTAGCATCAACGCAGTTGTCGAGCGACAAAAGGGTCGCTTGTCGTCTGCATCAACATCAATACGGATGTAAAGCGGCATGAGATGGGTAGCGATGAGGTTAGCGACGATCTCCTTATGGAGGCACGTGGCCCTATGGTGAGAGTAGACCTTATCATCATCGAAGGTGGTCAAGCAACTGCATCGGCGCCGACGCCAACAATGCCACCACCGATACCTTCCACCACTAAATACTAAAATTATCTTTTTATCTTTTATTTTTATGTTTCTATCGATAAAATTAATGTCGTTAGGGTAAATGGACCGAGATATTTCATTTTGATAACTATAAAGATGTCAACTTAACTTTTTAAAGTGTAGAGACTAGGATGTTAACGGTAACTAACTCATAGTATAATATATTATTAACCTAAGAATGGTAGAATTATTCGGTCTAGATTTACAAGTAACCAAATCAGTAGCTTGATTATGCTCTTTAAAATAATATAAAACTGTCAGATTATTAAATAAGGAATCAATCTATATTTATTATAAGGAGACGAATTTCTCATGGTGTAGTTGTTGATGACCATGAAGAATCTATTAATCAGTCATAAGAAGTTTAAAGTCATCAACTCAACGAATCACAAATTCATATCCTCCATCCTGATGAACCACTCGTGTTAATCTTAACCCATCCTTCAGAAGGTGGTTTTTGCCATTGAATCCTAAGAGTATTACTCATTCTATTTCCTATAGAAATGTTGGAACCAAATCGATGTCACAAAAGGTGCAAATCCTATAGAAAAAAAAGCAGAATTGTATGCTTTCCAGATAAACAAAAACTGGTTTGCAATGATAGTTTGGATTATCATTCCCAAGCCCAAATTAGATCCTTCTCTTAGCCAATCTCCCAAGTTCTAGGAGTCTTTAAGTTAGAAAGAAATAGGTAATCGATTAGTCCAGCAATCAAAGGTTTTCAAGGAGAAAGGACATTAAAAAAAAAAAAAGTGGTTAATGGATTCTGGAGTAGAATTATAAAGTGGAGAAATTTTCTGTGGCCTTATATTCATTTTGTGTAATCTATCAATGGTGGATAATCATTTATGGGGGGCAATAGAAAGCTTCCATAAAATCAATTTTGTTTTATTTTAGGAATCTATTAGCTATGGTCTTACTTTCAGTATTTGCTTTCTAAATACATAAGTCATCACAAGGAAGGCAAGTAATTTTTGAAGATTCAATGAGCATAACTAATTCTGGGCCAAATATATATGACAACAACTAAAGATTCCAAATAATAGATCGGATAAGACATGAAGCAGATGCATTCATATGTAAAGCAGAAATATTTATAAATATAGGCTTAAGATATTGTGGCAAATCAAACTGCCATTAATTTGAAGACCATTACCAATTTGTTAAAAAAAAAAAAAAACCAGGTTGAAGAGCAATTAAAGCTTGAATAAACAAATGCCAATTCCAACTAGTATTCTTCAAATTTGGAGGAAACCATGGATTAGTTGGCTCCTATTTGCTTTAACCACATTACACCAAAGACTATTATCATGATTAAGGAATCTACAAATAAAAGAAGCTTACAAAGTATATTTACAAGTGGATAAGCCTTGAATAGCTGCTTAGCCTCCTTGGTTTTAGGAATCAATAACAGTAGACCAATTCATAAGATGAATTCTTATAGAATTAGGGGCCTTTTGCCAAAGAAAATTCTTGATAAGACTCTATAATTTATGCATAATCGAATAAGGAATACAATTAATTGGGAGTGTATGCATGGGAATTAAGTTTGAAACAGATTTGATTAAGACCATACAACCAACTTGGAAAAGATAATTGCATTTCTAGGAAGCTAAGCTTGATCAAAATTTGTGAAAGATATCATCATAATTATGAATTGATTGAAGGTCTTCTAGGAGTAATGTAGGCACTAAGATATTTAAAAAGAAAATGGCCCTCTTTAAATCCTAAATCAGCATAAAATGGATGTTCTAATTTGTCTAGGGGTTGATTTAGGGAAGAAATTTCAGATTTTAAAATATTTATTCTTTGATTTATGATAAGCTCATATGTTTGAAATATAGATTTAATAGTAGCATAAGATTTCTTATTAGCCCTAAAATAAAATAGAATATCATTTGCATACATAATATAACTAATTCTATAATTGGGGCCAAATTTAAAAGGAGTGAGTTTATTAGAATTAATAGCATCAGAATAGTTGAGCTACTAAGATATATAAATAAGGAGATAAGGGATCTCCTTACCGAACCCCACAATTACTTTTAATTGTATTAGAAATATTACCATTAATAAGATACACAAAAATAGGGGAGCATATGCAGTCATGAATCCATTGAATGAATTGAAAAATAAAAAAGGACACAGGTGATCGCAGTCCAAGATGGTCTGTTAAGTGCCTTCTTTCTTAAGGTCTATTTTAATAAGAACTAAATGATTTTTATCTTTAGAAGAAAATATTGAATGAGCAGCTTCTTGAGTAATACTAATATTATCATGCATACTATGTTTTGGGATGAAAGCTGATTGATTAAAACTAATAAACTTATAAAATTAAGGTTTGATATGGATGAAAATGACTTATATCCTATACTTTACATTAAATAGAGCAATTGGCCTATAATAGTCGCACTCATACATATTCAAAAATTATACACAAATAAATGCCCATAAGTCATTATTTATATTTGCACTTGTATAAGCTTACATGTGCTTACTTTTTTACTGAATCACTTGGATAGAGTACTAATACTTTACCTACAAAATAAAGTTTATAATAAGTAATCAAGCCTTTATTACTTTATTTAGGTGAGCAAGTATCATGTTATGTATATAATATTTTAAAATTATTGACATAAGATATCTAATGGTAAATATCTCATTCTATGATTTCTTTAGCAAGTATAACCTTTAACATAGCATATATAAAATAAAAAAAATAAAATTTTATATCAAAATAATTCAAAATGCTTATATGCACATATAAAAAATATGTTAAATTAATAAACTTCTACATCTCATATCATAACATATACATGTGTTTCCACACCGTACGTTATCGTAATATATATATGCACATTCTCACACCACATATCATAATATATATGTTCACTCTTATACTATATGTTATAATACATATGTACACTCCCACACAGCATATCATAGCACATACGTATATTACACATCATAATATATTTGTGTACTCCTACATTGCATATCATAGAAAACACGTGTACTCCTAAACCGCATGTCATCATATATAATGCATATAAGATATTTTTATCATAATTTATATATTTTTATACTTACAATATATATATATATATATATATATATATATATATATATTCATATTTAGCTCATGACAATCATATCATTTGAAATATACTTTTTAAAATATATTATGAATATGATAATTTATACTGTTAGTTTGGCAAGTCCCATAGTCCCACATCGGGAAATTCAGACTTGTTGTCTCGTATTGGAACTATAAATAAGGGCCTGGGCTTTGAAGTCAGATGTACCACAAGCAGCACAAGAGGCGCCACAAGAAAACCTGCTTACGGTTTGGGTTTTTCTTGTTTAGTAAGCTGAAGGTGTTTTATGGCCTAGGAACATCTTCCTAAGACATTTGTAAGTGTCCCTCTTTTATAGTAGTAATTTGCTCCTCTTTCTTCCGTGGATGTAGGTCAAAGTCAATTGACCGAACCACGTATATCTGGTGTTCTGATATTTTGTTTGTTCTTGTCACTTTTATTCTTTCCACTTTATTATCTTTGTTGTGTTGCCAAAATTATCCTTTGGTAAATTTCCTGGGGCTAGCTCTAACAAATTGGTATCAGAGCTTGGTTTTGGGATCTTTTGGCAACGATGACAATAACAAAGATTGTTGTCGAGAAATTCGACATAAATGTCAACTTCGGCATGTGGCAACTCAAGATGGAGGCCATTCTGGTTCAAGACGGAGTTGATTTGGCACTTTAGGGTGCTGAGAACATTCCAGATGGTACGTCAAAGGAAGATCTTGCAGGTATGGATAAGAAGGCCCGATCCAGCATCATTCTAAATCTCTCTGACGAGGTTTTACGGGAGGTAGCTACGGAGACTACGGCTAAGAGTATGTGGGACAAGCTTAAAGCTTTGTACATGAAGAGGACAGTGGAGAATCGTCTCTACTTGAAGCAGAGACTATATATGCTTCGGATGATTGAAGGTACATCTATACTCTCGCATCTTGATAAGTTTGATTCTTTGGTTATGGATTTGGAGAATATAGATGTAAAAATTGATGATGAGGATAAGGCTTTGTTACTCTGAAATCTAAGGAGCAGATAGACAGGAATATCACTGGGGAAAGTAGAGAGAATCAGGCTGAGGGTCTGGTTATTAGGGGGAGAATGGATAAAAGAGAATTTGACAGTAGTAGATCTAAATCTAGATCTAAATCCAGACATAGAAATTTGGAATATAGATATTGTCATAAAATGGGGCACATTAAATCTGATTGCTTTAAATTGAAAAATAAATTAAAACAAAAGGAAAATTTTGTTGAAAAAACTACTGAATTCGCTGAAGTTAGTATAGCAACTGATGAGATTGTTGGAAATATTTTTTCTGCTATTGATGACAGGACGAGGTCTAAAAATTAATGGATTTTAGATTCAGGTTGTTCTTATCACATGTGTCCCAATAGGGATTTGTTTTCTACATATGAATCTTGTAATGGTAGAATTATTTTGATGGGCAATAATGCCGCATGTGATGTTGTTGGTAGAGGTACAATCCGAATTAAAATGCATGATGGTATTGTGAGGACGCTCACCAATGTTAGACATGTTCGTGATTTAAAAAAGAATCTCATCTCTTTAGGCACCCTAGAGGCCCTTGGGTGTAAATACACAGCTGAAGGTGGAGTTATGAAAGTTTCTAGAAGTGCCCTTATTGTTATGAAAGCTTGTAGGTCTGGTAGCTTGTATATTATGCAGGGAACTACTATCACAGGTTCGGTTGCAGTTTCGTCATCATCATTGTCTGATTCTGACATCACCAAATTATGGCATATGCGTTTGGGTCATATGAGCGAAAAAGGTTTTAGCATATTGAGCAAAAGAGGTCTACTTTGCGGACAGAGTACTGGGCCACTGGACTTTTGCGAACACTGCATTTTTGGAAAGCAGAAAAGAGTCAGCTTCAATTCTCCGGCAGTTCACAAAACGAAAGGTACTCTTGACTATATTCATTCAGACCTTTGGGGTCCAGCTCAAGTTCAGTCTAAGGGTGGTGCCAGGTATATATTGACTTTCATTGACGATTATTCTAGGAAAGTTTGGGTTTATTTTCTGAAGCATAAAAATGATGTTTTTCTAACATTTAAACAATGGAAGGCTTTGATTGAGAAGCAAACAGGTAAACAGATTAAGCGGCTTCGAATAGATAATGGCATGGAATTTTGTGAAGGTGACTTTGAAGAATTATGCAAAAATGAAGGAATCGTTCGGCATCGTACTGTTAGGACGACGCCTCAGCAAAATGGTGTGGCTGAACGTATGAACAAAACACTCTTGGAGAGAGCAAGGTGTATGATCTCAAATGCAGGGTTGATAAAAGACTTTTGGGCAGAGGCGATTAATATGGCCTGTTACGTTGTCAACCACGCTCCTTCTGCAGCACTTAACTTTAAAACTCCAGAGGAAGTTTGGTCAGGTACTCCTGTCGATTATTCTGATTTTAAAATTTTTGGGTGCCCAGCATACATGCATGTAAATGAAGGAAAATTAGAGCCTCGGGCTAAAAAGTACATTTTCCTTGGGTATGCTTCTGGGGTGAAAGGATACAGATTATGGTATTCTGATCCCAAATCCCCAAAATTTATAATCAGTAAAGATGTTACTTTTGATGAATTGTTTATGTTATCTTCCAAAGAGGATTCTACTAGTTGTACAAATGATAGTGCGTAGAAGCAGGTGGAGCTTGAGATTGGTAGTTCAGATTCTTTTAAGTCGAACTCTTCTACTCAAAGAATGCCAGTAGGTGGTCCCGAGTCTACTGACGCAGTTGATCCAGAGGAAGAGCAATATTCCATAGCCAAGGATATACCACGGAGAGATATTCGACCACCACAAAGATATGCAAATTTGGTTGCATATCCTTTGTCTGTTGTAGAAGAGACAAGTGAAGTTGGTGAGCCTACTTCCTACTCAGATGCAGTTTCTTGTGATAATTCCGCTAAGTGGTTGATTGCGATGAATGAAGAAATTGAGTCTCTCCATCGGAATAGAACTTAGGATCTTGTGAAGCCGCCTTCGGGTAAGAAAATTGTTGGATGCAAATGGGATACCATTGCTGAGGGGAAAGTCCTTGTTCAGAAAATTCATACGAAGGACAATCCAGTTGATATGTTTACGAAGCCTCTTCCGGTTTACAAGTTCAAGCAGTGCTTGGACTTGGTTGGTATTCATTGTTGGTGATTGCCCGTTGGGGCTGTTATGAAGAAGGTGGAGCAAGTTTTGTTGGGACATGCCAAGGTGGAGATTTGTTAGTTTGGCAAGTCCCATAGTCCCACATCGGGAAAATCAGACTTGTTGTCTCGTATTGGAACTATAAATAAGGGCCTGGGCTTTGAAGTCAGATGTACCACAGGCAGCACAAGAGGCACCACAAGAAAACCTACTTACGGTTTGGGTTTTTCTTGTTTAGTAAGCTGAAGGTGTTTTATGGCCTAGGAACATCTTCCTAAGGCATTTGTAAGTGTCCCTCTTTTATAGTAGTAATTTGCTCCTCTTTCTTCTGTGGATGTAGGTCAAAGTCAATTGACCGAACCACGTATATCTGGTGTTCTAGTATTTTGTTTGTTCTTGTCGCTTTTATTCTTTCCGCTTTATTATCTTTGTTGTGTTGCCAAAATTATCATTTGGTAAATTTCCTGGGGCTAGCTCTAACATATACGATCATCATGTTATAGCGAATTAAACTTATTTGATTTAACTCAAAATAATGATAGTAGTGAAAGACCACATTCCTTAACGATCTGAGTGTGCTAGGAAATGATATATATATCAAATTAGGAATATAAAGTCATCAGATGTCTTAATTAAGAATCTTATCTCTTAAATTATTGATTTATAATAATTCATAGTAAAATTCATAAAAAAAATTTAATAAAATCTCTAATAAAATGTACTATACTCAACCTAAAAATTTATCTAAATTTTGTCGTCAATTTTTTAATAATTCATTCTATAATCAAATGAACTAGTTATTATATAATTCTACGAAGAAATTTTACTTCACTATTTTAATTAACCAAATGATCTTAAATTATCATAAAGTTTTATAAAAAAATAAGATATATATAAAACTAAATACACACTAAATATAAAATAGAATCATTTGAAGGCTAAACTACCCTCCTAATTCATCTATGACACCAATTTTATTTTGCTGAAATTAGATTAGGACTATCTAAATTTATAAACCATATATCTTAGTGCAGATAAGTGGTATTCACCCAATTCTAAATCTCACATAAGAGATTTTTTTTAAATATATCAAAAGAATATATCATAATCTTATAATTAAGGGAGTCAATTTATCTCAAATAAAACCCCTTAGAAAATAGAGGATTATGAGTATCTCATATTATGATACTCACAACACTATAAACCAATCTCTAATTAAAGTCATACAAGAGGTCTTAGAACCATGAGAGATTTATACAAAATATATCCAAAAATTAAATATTAATTTGAAGTCTAAGTTACTCAAAAGTAGTTAAAAAAATTAGTTTATAATCTATAAAACCGAAATCCTAGGTATAGTAAGGGAAAAGTTAACCTTCCTTAAAAGTTAGAGTTTTCTAGAAAAGTTTAAAGAATGACTAAAGAAAGAAAAAATTAATAGTGACTTATTAGATTGATTATAAGGATGAAGTCAAAATAAAATGGAAGAACTTAAGAGGTTATCTCGAGGTTTGAGGTTCAATTCCATTGGACCTTATTTTAATTTTTTATTATTTTATTAATATAATTATAAGATCACAACAACTTCAATTGGGTCTAATTTGATTTGACAAAGATAATATTTTTGGTCCAAACTCATTCTTCAATAACATATCTTAATATTTATATTATAACACTCCTATTTGATTTATATTTTTATTTAATTTTGTATTACTCTATGTATGCGTAAGTAACTTATTATCCTCCGGACGATGTAGAATGAGATATTTTTGCATAAAATAAGTGTTCTAGCAATCGATACCAAAAGAAGCACTTGGAAAATGGATCAAATGAGATGCTTTTGTTCTTAATTTCTTCGTGCATGTTGGATATTACTTAGATCTACAGCCTTAAAATTATAAGCAATTGTTCAACTTTAAAACAGTTAAATAATAACAAAAATAAATGAAAATGGCCGTAAATTATCTTGCGACTGAAAATAAATTATGTATGGTTTAAGATTTTATCATGTATCAGAGAATTAAAACAATTTAAACGGGTTTATATTGCTTCGAAATGCATATAGCCTCTTTATTATGTATTTTGCATCATATACATAACAACCATGACAACGGGGTGACATTATATGTGTGGCTGATCTAATTAAACCAAATTTCATAAGAAATGAAAAAGGATAAATACAGAACGCTCATAATCATGAGTTGGAAAAGGATACAAGGATGCCCTTTGATGGTCAATAAATGTTGAGGGTGCAAGGCTACCCACAAAGGTTGGCATAAATAGGTGTTTGATTTTAGATTCTTGTACAAATAGCATAGCATTCCTACTCTTCCCACTAATTTTTGTTCTAAGCTTGTTTGTGTCGTCTAAAGGTTGCCTACCTGCTGTGATTCTTTGATGAAACCTAGTTGGCAAAACTGTGCTGGGATAATCATATCATACACTTTCTGGTATTTGTGGCACCTGAACTTTCGAGGATGACTTCAAAACTTCTACTGCTCCTAGAACTTTGTTTCAGAGGATTATTCTCTGTTTTCTCTCATCTTGTTTACTGGAGATTCTACAGGAAGAGAGAAGCAAGATTTGACATGACGAATAACTTTCACCCCTGAAATTGAGAGCAGAACCCAGTGACCCACCACTGCTTTCTGGTGTCTGTAGTACATGAACTCTCAAGGATGGATGAGTTAAACACTTCTATTGCACCTCTAACTTGTTTTAGAAGATTAGTCTCTATTTTTTTGTTCTTGTTTCCATCTTTGATTCACCTATAAGGAGATTATAATGTTAAGCAATTTTAGGGTTCGATTAGTATTCTTATTATTTAGGATGATAAAAGGGTTTAATAAATAATATAAGAGCATTATTAAAAAAATAGTAATAATTTTCTACCTAAGGAGTCCATCCTAATTTTTCTCATTTCACCTTGGACACATGGAGCCATCATTGTTGGTGATGATGACTCACCCTCCTCAAAGAGGGAGATCAATAGAAGGATCCATAATTTTTTTAATTATAATTTAATAAACAGTACTGTTTTTCTTCCTTTTTTGATTTTTGGCTTCCTTTTGTAAATATCATCCCAGACGGGTATAATTTTGTTCTAAAGACCTTTTGTTGTTGATGTTGCCAAAACATAGGTATAATAATATGTTTGACAATTTCTTGGAAGTTATCAACTACATTGTGTTAGGATCGAGAGCACTAAGAGGGGGGGGTGAATTAGTGCAGCGGAAATCTTATAATAATTTAAAAACCAAAAGCTGCGTTCGTTCAAAAACTGTTGTGATGCAAAAGCAAATTATCAGTTTGTATCTAAGTGCAGTTTGCGTCTAAGTGCAGATTGCGTTTAAGCGCAGTTTTGCGTCTAAGCGCAGTTTTGCGTTTAAACTCAGATTTACGTCTAAATGCAGATTTACGTCTAAACGCAGATTTACGTCTAAACGCAGTTTTACGTTTAAACGCAGTTTTACGTCTAAACGTAGATTTACGTCCAAACACAGTTTTACGTCTAAACGCAGATTTACGTCTAAACGCAGTTTTACGTCTAGTCGCAGATTTACGTCTAAACTTTGAAACTCGTTCTTATACTCACAGAAGGCAGTATGCAGTTGAAATCAAGACGTAAACGTGAACTGAAATCTGATGATTGAGCGAGGAAAGCCGATTTACGTCCGAATGCAGTTTTACGTCTAAATGTTGAAACTCGTTCTTAAAATCGTAGAGGACAGATTGCAGTTATTAATAGGATTAAAATGTAAGCGTAAACTGCAAGGAAGCTCGTTCGTAAAAGCGCGGAAAACAGTTCTGCAGAATCAAACGTAAACGTAAGCTGTAATGTATGAAAATATGAAGTTACGTCTGAATGCAGATTTGGAAGAACAGCTCTTAGAACTTGTTCGTGAAAGCGCAGAGAGCAGTAGTGATGAGGGAGGTTTGCAGTAATGATAAAGTACTCAAAATTAAACGCAAACCAGAGATTTAGAGTGGTTCGGTCAGCCTTGACCTACTCCACTTTTGGCTTCCTCCACCGATGAGGTTGCCGACGTCAACTAGGTGCCTTCCTTCAATGGGCGAAGGCCAAACTTCCCTCTTACAATTTCTTCTCCTTTTGACAGGCTTAGGAGACAACCTTTACAGACCTTTCTCTCCTCACTTTACAATTGAAAACTTGAAGAATAGAAGGAGGAGACTTAAAGGCTTTACAACACTTTTGAGCTCTTAGAATCACAGAAAAGATCAAGATTTCGGTATTGGTCTGTATCTTTTCAGTGCTGAATGGGTGGGGTATTTATAGGCCCCAACCCAATTCAAAATTCGAGCTCAAAACGATCAAATCGATCAACTCCCAGAATTCTGGGATCAGGCGGTTGCACCTCTCGACTGGAGAGGTGGCACCGCCTGGCAGAGCTCGAAGACTGAGCTCTGCCGATTGCTTCTCTCTGCCAGAGCTCGAAGACTGAGCTCGATGGTTGCATCACCTGGCAGAGCTCGAAGACTGAGCTTGGTGGTTGCATCACCTGGCAGAGCTCGAAATCTGAGCTTGGTGGTTGCATCACTTGGCAGAGCTCCAAACTGAGCTCAAGCTGATGCACCATTCTACCAGAGCTCGAAGACTGAGCTTGGTGAATGCATCACCTGGCAAAGCTCGAGACTGAGCTCAGGCTGATGCACCACTCTGCCAGAGCTCGAAGACTGAGCTCGGTGGTTGCATCGCCTGGCAGAGCTCGGAACTTGAGCTCTGGCGGTGCAACCTCTTGGCTGGAGCGGTTGCACCTCCCAGCCTTGCAACCCTGGCGGTTGCACCTCCTGGCTGGGGCGGTTGCACCTCCCAGCCTTGCAACCCTGGCGGTTGCACCTCCTGGCTGGGGCGGTTGCACCTCTCAACCCCACAGCCCAGGCGGTTGCACCTCCTGGCTGGGGCGGTTGCACCTCCTGGTGCAATCAGGGTCCGAATGGCTCACTCCATTCGACCCACTTTGAATCTTTTCAGGGGCCCAATTGCCCCAAGATTAAGCTAATGGGATCACCTCCCATTTTCATGCTTAATCATCGTGCTAACTACGAATATCTCTAAGACAACTTCTGCAGCTTTGCTCCGATGCGTCAATCGCTTCTTCCGGCGAGTTTCCGGCCAACTTCCGACGATCAACCGACAACCTTCGGTGATCCTTCTGCGGACATCCGGCATACTCCTGGACTTTGCGACGATCCACTTGGCGAGTTCCGACGAGCTTCGCTTGGCAAGCTTCTGGACTTCTCGGATCTGTTCACGCTGAACCTCCGACGACCGTCCGAACTTCCGTCGAACTCTCGAACTCCCAACGTGATCCTGATCTTGACTCCGGCGCAACACCTGCTGCTTGTCTTACTCTTATCGTAGTTAATCCTGCACAACAAAACAAAACTTCGATCGATACAATTAATCCTAAGCAATTAACCAAGTTGTCCGACATGTCATTGGTCCCTCGACGCTTCGTCCGATTCTTCGGCGCATCGTCCTCTCCTGCAGCCTATTGCCCAATCGGCCAGTTGACTCCGCAACTCCGATATCCTTGGCACAATACCCGCTCTTCTTGGCCCGATGCCCGAGTTCACGGCCCGAAGCCTTCTGTCGATACGTCGACCGATCCACCGGCCCGACGTCCAATCTTCTGACATGTTCCTTCGGCACAACATGATTTTCCTGCTTTAATTGTCTCATCCTGATCGAAGCATCCTGCGTCACTCAAAACGCAGATTAAATCATAAACATATATCAAGTAGTTTCATCATCAAAATACGAGATTCAACACATTGAAGTCATATGCTAATATAACTGTCTTGCAAAAGTTAAGCCTTATGATATACTTAATACTTACAATATAAAAAGAAGAGATCATTGGGCCTTAAAAAAAAAAGTATTCACAAGAAGTTCATGTTTAGTCAATATCTTACCATCAATAATCTTTTTACTATTCATCGACGGTTAACAAGAGAAAAACGGTTTTCCAAAAAAAAAAAAAAAAAAAAAAAAAAAATATATATATATATATATATATATATATATATGCTTAACGATAAATCAAAGTGAAACAGAGTTAGTATGCGCTCAATAATAAACCCAGTGGTATTTTCATTAACAAAATCAACGATGTAAGAAAAAAATGAGATTAAATATTTTACTTTCATAAGCATAGGGATCTCATAATTTTAAAAAGTGTAATGACTTAGATGCTAAAGATAATTAATTATAAGAAGTAAACCACCATTAATGCTTTTTTCTTATATTGCCAAAGAGGTTTAATAAATATATTGTTGTACTCATAGCTTCTATCTAAAATTCTTTTGGTAATGTTTTTTCTTAAAGCATGTACTTAGTAATATTGACCATAACATGGTACCAATGAATCTATGTATTCTTGCAAAAAAAAAAAAATCTTTAGAAATAAAAATAAATTCACCCCATCTATTTGTACCTAAATATTTTAAAAAATAACTACTTTAATTTTCTATATATTTTTTAAAAAAATTAAAAATATAAAAAGCCTTAGTTTTTTCTTAAAAAAAAAATACCCACATCGTTCTTGTGTAATTATCTATAAATAATAGAAAATATTTACTTCTAACATGTGAGGTAGCCTGCACAGGTTCATAAATATCTGCATGCATAAGTTCTAATCGTTATTTAGCTCTCCATAAATGATTTATCTAAAAAAAATTTCTATGCTATTTTTTAAAAATATAATATTCATAAATAATATCTTTATTCTTAATTTTAGGTAAATTAATTATCATATTATGTTGATTTAATCATTCTATTCTACTATAATTCATATGACCATATCTTTTATGTCATAATATCGATTTATCAATAACAATAGTAGTGAATATATCTAAGGAAAAATCCAAAAACAACAAATTAGATATTTTATTTTTTTATCATCCTCATAGTTATTATCAATTTTTTAGTATTCTTATCATAAATCAAATATTTTTTTATCATAAAAAATATAATATCCTTTTCTCATCAATTGCCTTATACTAATGAAATTTTATTTTAAACTAAGGATAAACATCATATCATCAATATTTTTTTATTAGATTTGATATTCACAATAATTATTACTTTTCCTTTAACTTGAATCTTACTATTATTTCTATCTACATAGTAGACTTGATTGAACTATTAAACTTTTAAAATAAATTTTTATCTCATGTCATATTATTACTATATCCACTAAAAAATCAAACAGATCTATAATATTCTTCATCAAATACCATAAAAAAAATATTTTTTAAAATAATTTTATTATAATTTGCTTGATTTTTATTCTACTAATCATTTTTAATATGATCATATTTTGTTACGAGAGCATAGAGGAATATTTGGATTTTAATTTTTGTATCAGTAATGTTTTGCAACATGTTCATTTTTTATAATAAGAACATTGATAGATTTCTTTGTTATCTTTATTGGAGTTTCTCTGACTCTTAGGTGATCGATCTCATCCTCTACCTTAAACGTTAGATCGTTTATCACCTCTAGCATTCTGACCTCTTCCTTAAGATCTGTTTTCGAATTTTTCGTTTAATCCTTCTTTTTTGACGTATTTTTATTTGAAGAGTATGTTCTGAAATTTCATTAGAAGATCTATTTAGTTTTTGTTTGTGAACTAAAAGTGAATCCATTAATTTATCAATATATAATATATTTATATCTTTAGTTTCTTTTATAGTGATAAAAATTATATTAAACTTTGAAGATAAATTTTGTAAAACTTTTTCTATCATAGTTTAATCTTTTAGGTTTTCATCATAAAACCTTCACAATGGAAAAGACTTTTGAGGAAAAATCAATAATAATTTCATCGTAAGAGTTTGGAATTTATGTCGAAAAATTTAAAACTTTAAAGATTTTATGTTGTCTATACATCTAAATATACTTTTTTATATTTTTTTAGGATTCTGTTGGTGATGTTGACATGATTCAAGAAAATAAGGGTTCATCTATTGTTTATTATAGAATGTTTTTACATGTTCTTATTCTATTGATCTTTTTGATCTTTAGTAATATTAAGATCATGTAAATCATTTTCTAGTAAATTTCATAATCTTTGTGAAATAAATAAAGTTCTCATTTTAATAGCTCAAAACTAACCTTTGAAGATAAAAAAAAATTGTTTAGAAGTACTTACTCTAATATCTATCAATTTTTTTTCTTCTAGATCTATTGGTCTCCCCTTCTTTTTTAATCGATACTACACTTGTTGGCTTCTACAAAACTTTAAGAAGAAAGAAAAGATGACAGAAGAAAGGAGTACTTTCGATCTACAGTGCCTTGGACTCATCCTAGAGATAAAAGTATAAGTTTTTTAAATAAGGAAGAAATCTATCATAGCTCAATATAACTCCTCATCCTTATCCATGCACTAAAAATAATAATCATTCATCTATTTATCTTAATCTAAATTTGTATCTTTTATTGTATCTAATTCTATGAGTTTGATAACTCTTCATCCTTATCCACGTATTAAAAAAATAATTATTCATCTATTTATCTTAATCTAAATTCTTATTTTTTATTATATCTAATCCTAACTATTTAAATTACTTTTACCATAACCAATGAGTTTGTGTTCTACTTAATCTACTCCTGCTGCCCTTGATTGGAACTCTATAACTTTGCGGCTAGCGTTCTGCTCCTAATATAGTACTCGCGTTCTCCTACCAGTGACAAAGGGTAGTGATTTAACACGAACAACCTTCAGGTTATCCCCAAACGCCTGCGAGGGTGATGTGAGCTCAACATGGCACGCGAGCATCACGCGAGAGGAAGGGCGTGGGAGCAGTGAGAGTTTTCGAGATGGATACGTCCATCGAATCGATGTGTCCGTGCTTCACACGTTACCACTAGGTGGTACAGAACTTCTACTAACCGCATATCCTCCAAAAGTTTACCTCAAGTTCTTTTGTACCGAGAGTTACACGATGTTAATTCCTTCCTCAACGTCACGCAGAGCAGAGAAGGATGGTGCTAAATTTCTCGGCAACAGATATGCACCAAAATTAGGAGTTTCAGCTATCATGGCAACCGGCATGCTCGACAACAAGGAGGCTTGTAGATTCATCATTGAGCATACATTCCCATCATTTTGGATTTCAGGAATAATCCGACTGGCACCAATGTGAAACCTAATACTGCAGGATGTAAATAATAAAGGAGATCACATATTAGCATATACTACACAATAATGTGCTTGAATTGTTGGGCAGATGGCGCATTGGTTTAGTCCATAGCGAGCTTTAATTAACTTTAGTCTCTATCTTCTATCATAACCCTTTTAACAAAAAGAGTTATGGCAGCTACGGAAAGAAAAAGGAGCATTGGTGGTTGTGAAAAAGAGAGAAATAATAGTAATAGAAAAGGGTAGAAAAACAAGAGAATGAAAGGAAGGGAAGAAGACAAGAACAACACACAAAGATCGTTCTCAATCATCCAAGTAATGTTTTCAACTCAGGTTAGATCAGATCTACAGTAGATTCTTATTGTGATTACTTAGGGAGATTTTGGATATTATGTAAAGTGATGTAATCATTATATCCCAGTTATTATCTTATGAGTTATTATCTTATGATTGTTGCTTGTTTTAGGTAAGGGACTTTGAGATTTGTACCTCCATTATTCTTATAATGGATTTTATCTAGTTTAATATGTGCTATTTACCTTTCATGTTAAATAGGTTTTCCACATAAATCTTAGTGTCTTATTTAATTGTGATTTTCATTTAATTTCATTGCATGTTACAACTATACAAAGTTCGTTCCTCTTTTTATCCTATTAATTGATATCACAGCAAGATTTTTGGTGATTTAATTCTTGTGTTCAAACATAGAGGCAGATAGTGTTTCTCGCTTGATTAGCTTGAATAGAAATAGTTGGATGATATGGAAACCAAGAATGAAAGATATCTTATATTTCAAAGATTTATATGGACCTATGCAAGGGGATAATGCAAAACCCACAACTATGACAGATGATGAATGGAAGAGATTAGATCGAAAACCAATCGGGTTTATTCGATAGTAGCTCGATGCTAGTGTCTTTCATCATATTAGCTCGATGCTAGTGTCTTTCATCATATTTCTATTGAAAGTTCTGCACACTCTCTTTAGAAAAAGTTGAAAGGTCTCTATGAAAGAAAATAATTGTCAACAAAGCTTTCTTGATCAGAAAATTTATGAACCTGAAATATAAAGAGAGTGCTTCTATTGCTGAGCATTTAAATGAAATATCTCTTAGTAAAATGCAGAGTATTACTAATCAGTTATCCTCTATGATAATGTCTTTTAATGATAAGTTATAAGCATTGTTACTTCTCAGTTCATTACTAGAAAATTGAGAAACACTGGTAGTTTCCCTTAGTAATTCTATGCCATATGGTGTTGTCACCGTAATATCACGGACAAAACTATAAATAGGGTGTTTAATGTAATGCTCATGTATATTCATATCTTTTGGTTTATTCATGTTTTGCACAACATGTAGAGGGATGGTCGAAGGCTTAATAACCCCATTTTAGTTGGGTTTGATAGTCATTTTAGACTTGTAAATAAAGGTTATGTCATGTAAACACTTAGTAGATCATTTTGGACCTTTTGTTGTGTAACCGTTCAGAGCTTATAAAGTCTATTTATAATTTACATTGGCTACGAAGTATTTACTAAAATAATTGCTTGTGGATCCCGAGTGAGGTACTTTCTCTAACCCGTTTTCTCTTTTATAGGTCCTATGGGACTATGGGAGGTTTCAAGAAGGTTGACCTTTATGGATGGACACGCAAGGGTGCCGCACGACTTAGGCAAAACTAGCTAAGTCCATGATAGATGGTATCAAAGCAAGACAAGCACTCATAGAAACACTTAGCATGCAAACGTGGGGGACCTAGCGGGGCTGCGTTGGGGGCAACTAGCACGGGCGACCGTTTGGGGGGAAAACAGAAATGAAGATATAGGAAAAAGGAGTCGCTCTAAGGAGCGGGCATCTGAGTGGTATTCAGAGGAATAGCCAACCCTTCACGCAAGAGGCATCATGAGGACAAACAAGCTTGGAAGAATGCGTAGCGCACAAAGGTTGAGATGGTTGAGTTCAAGCTACAACTCGATGTTGACAACCATATATGATATTGCTCAAGGCAAGCGAGGTGCTTGGTAAAGGATGAGACCATGAAAGGTGGAATGGGTTGCTCAGCGACCAAACGAGTTATGTAAAGCTCACAAAGGTGAGGGGAATTACTAACTCAAAGAATTCGGTACTCATGGAAGGGCTTATATGCGAACGATGAAATATTCGTGGTCATCCCAAGGCGACTGAAACTCGGTGCCATGGAGCATTGAAACTTTCTCTTCAGCATAAGAATGATATATCCATAGGAGGCTGAAGTGTGCAGTAAGTTTAGCATGTTGCTAGGCCTAGAGTGGTGTACTGGGGGCTATATTTATGGGGAGTCACAATCTAGCAAGTGCGTTTGCGGAAGGCAGAACAATGCATAGTTTTTTTAGCAAGTCGGAGTAGTCCAAGGGGATGGTGGTCTCTGAAACATTTAGAGGGAAGGAAACAAAGAGAGATATTGCTCCAATGGAACATATATCCAAGAGAGATAAGTCTTGACTCTCTAGATGGAGAATCATATGCAAAGGACGGCACATGTTAAGAGGAGTATCTCAAAAACAACAACTCTATGAAGTTCAATCGATCGAGCGAGTGGTGAGGAGTCGTCGCATGATCTTGCTTGATAAAATGTATTGGTGGATGCATTACAAGATCAAGTGGGGGAGCGACCTAAGAAAACACAAATAAAGGTATACTTAGAGTCGATATAAAGATCGAACTCAATGGAGGGCTAACTCGTGGAATGGTGGGCGTGAGGAACATCATCAACTCAGTATAAATCGAGGAGCGAAGCAACTTAGGTATAACATGGCGAAGTAACCAAGCCATATGATAGGAGCTAGCATAGAAGATGGAACATGGAGTGGAGGCACAGAGCTTTCCTTGGACAGAGGTCAAGGACATGAACTCTTGTAGAGGTAAGAGCAGGATCATGTCATTCCATGGGTCCTTCATTCTAATGGAGCAGACTCATCTTGCATTATGCCAAAGACGAAGAGAGCTTTTGGGCACATGCACCTTATCTCGGAGAAGAATTCGATGGAGGAACCAAGGAGACTCAACTTGTGGAGACGAAGTTGGGTTCAAAAAGCCTTGGCATGGGGCAAGAGGACACAAAGTCAGATACTCTTGAAGAATGCACCATAGTGTTATCATTGGAGTTATCATAAAGGAAGAGGTGCACAATGGAGATTGTGCTGGTAGGGACAAAGGACCAAGATCCAGATAATGGTGCACCAATTTCAGCGAAGTTGGTGGACTTCAGGAGCAACTAGGTGATGGACTGTCCTAGAGTTGTGCTTCATTTGAGTGTGACCCAAGAGCGGGTGAACGAAGGTCGATTGCCAAAGGAATGAATAAAATCGAAGGTGGAAGAGGCCTTGTGATATGTTGACAAAGGTCACACATATTGAGGGCTCACAATCCGAGTTCATCTCACAAGTATCAGAATGGAATGAAGATGTCATTAGGAGGAGACATGGTGTAGTGGATCATAGTGGAATAGTTCATGGCATTACAATATACATGAATCTAGTCCCGTGAGGGACTATATCACACGGAGGTATGATCAGGAGCTATTGGAAACTCCACTTTAGTGAACAACACAACGACAAGAAGGGCTATGGATTTAAGGAGTGAAGGCCATGGTACTGTAGAGACGGGTCTTCCGTGCGTGCATCAAATTTTACATCGGATGAAAGCCTTGGTCATTGACATTTGGAGGTTGTGTACCACCGAGAAAAAAGTTTGAATGCAAGTACTAGTGAGACCCATGGGAGGGACTTGATCATGCAGAGGTATGATCAAAACAGTTGGAGAGTTAGACTACACTAGAGCTCATATTTGCTTAAGGGAGCCCGACAAGTCAGAGGACAAGGTCGAGTAAGTGAATGTTGCTACCAAGGAAGCTAAAGCGAATAGAATCGGTGTGAACCCTGCA